>NW_022195175.1:0-182500 GCF_008641045.1 Pistacia vera | reverse complement strand
CCAGGTCAAATCTGAATTGAAGAAAGCCACCACATATATTTACCGTTTGCAACTGTTGGCGCATATAGCCATTTTCACACACCAGCTGCGACACCTGTTTCTGCAACCGATCATTCTCCTCCATCAACAGCTTGTTCATAGCCGTCAATTTTCTGTTCACAGTTGAGAGTCTTGAAGCCTCTTTTCTCTGCTTCTCTCGACACCTACACAACCAAACACCACTCTCAAAACAAACATTTAAAACCACAAACAAATCAAATGCACAAAATTAACAACAATGAAATATTGAAAAAGATAAATTATCCAAGTGAGCTTTTTTACCTTCGATTTTGAAACCAAACTTTGATCTGTTTGGGCTCAATGTTGGAGAGAATGGGACACTCACGGATCAACTGCTGCCTACGCAATGAACTGGGTTTGGGACACTCAGCATATACTCTCTCAAGAGCCTCCACTTGCTCAGCCGTGTAACGAACATACTTTCCACTATCAAGTTGGTGCTTATTGATACTCCCACTACTACTCTCTCTCTGTTGCTGCGCCATCACCATAGCCATTTCTTGCAAATCCAGGTAGCGAGTTTTGGGTTTTTAAGAGTTAAAGATTCTTGTTTCTTAGTAAAGTCCGTCGCTTGTGATGTGTTTGTAAAAGAGAGAGAAGAGAGTGATAAAAGCTTATGTGTTATGATGTGTTTAAGGTGAAAAACAGCCAAATGGATGGTTTTTTTTCTAAAACCCTTTCAGTTATTGGTTGATCAACAAGCTGTAAACAACTCTCTTTTTTTCTCTCTCTCAATTTTATTTCTTAAAATTTTCTCAATAAAAACAAAACCTCCCCAAAAAAATCCAAACTTTCCTTCAAAAATCCTGGCTTTTCAGCTTAACAACAACTCACATACACAAAAAAACTCACACTCGCAGCTCGATATCACAGAAAAACTTGTTCCGTTTCAGTTTCCTGGTTCTTCTCAAACGAGCTTGAAAAAACGCCAAACAAAAGCCAAATTAAAGCAGGAGAAGAAACGACATGCTCTCTCTCAAAAAAGAGAGCCACCCAGATGTGGCATTAGAGAGAAGATGAGAATGAAGAAACCCTAACATGACTTTGAAGAAGAAGAAGAAGAAGAAAAGAAAAAGAGGAGTGAGGTTTCAAACAGTGAAGAAAAGAAGAGAGAAAAGAAGAGCTGTGTTCAAGTTCATTTGCACGCATACCGACAAACTTACCAGTGTGGGTTTCTTTATAATTTTCCTCTGGAATTACCATTTTGTCCCTATTCTTTCTTCGAAATGACATCTTTCACCCTCTAGATCTCATCACCTCCCTCTCAACGTCAAACTTACCAAATCTGTGTCTATAAATTAATTATTTAATAAAAATAAATAAATTAGTTTGTAAAATCTATTTTAACTCTAGAAAAAACCTAATTTTTGTTAGATTTACATATCTTAAGGATGCTCAACTTGGGTTTTGTCTTGTTTCTTGGAATGGTCAAATGTTTGAACAATAATAATTAGTTTATTAAATGAATATTAAAAAATAATTAATTAATTGAGGAGAAAATAGTTAAATGCGATTTAAAAAATATGAAATTAAAAATTAAATTTCTAGAAAGCTCAGTTGGAAGCAGAAAACGACGCATTGTAAGAATCATCATTATGAGTCAACAGAGACAGTAGTTTATGGATTTCTTTCTTCAACTTAAATATGTTTTTTCATTTTTAAATATAAAAACGTGTTCAAGACAAGACAAATTTAATCCATTTCTCTAGACTCTAGACTCTAAAGGGGGTTTTCAAAAATAATTATATTTTGAAGAATTTTTTGTATTTTAAAGGAAAATCCACAAATTGTGAGACTTTTTTTTTTTTTTTATTTTCTTCTTTAAATATTTAACGAATGTCTTAAATGTGTCTAAAATAAATGTTAAAACATTAGAATAAAACATTAGCATTTTGATGAATTGAAATTTATATATATTTTTTTTGTCGTTTTATATATAATATCGAATAATAAGAAAACTATTTTTTTTATTTTTCTTAAAAACACACATTAAAACAAGTCATAAAAACCCCATGGGTTTATTTGACGGTTAAGAAGTCTTGCTCTCTTCTTTGAGTTACGTGTTCAAACATTGGGGTTATCTATCACAATAATATTGTGGTTTAACTGGTTATTTTGCTTATAAAATGTTAATAGATCTTAATTGTTAATTGAGGTCATGATTGTTAGTATCCTACAATACATGATATGTATCATACGATACGATCGATACAGGTCACCAATGATACGTATCAGAGAGTGTATCCTAAACCTTTCGATACGTTAATATGTATCCTACGATACGATATGTATCCGTTCATATCTTAAAATATCGATATAAATCGATACGACTTTATAATTTGGGCCAAAGGTCCAAAAAAATTTCGGGTCAAAACCGGGTCATCCAACCCGATTTACTAAAACCTATTCAATTTACCCATTTTACATCGAGAAAGTGAAAGAAATATGTATTTCCTATTTTACTGATAATATAATATAAGTGGAGATATTATATGACATTGATCTTGAAATTTTGTGATTAATTTTGATTATGTAATACCGTAATTTAAAGCCAATATACCACAAAATTCTTTAATTAATCTTGGGGATGATATTAATTTTAGAAAATTTTGATTATTTATTATTTTTTTTGAAAAAGGCGTATCTTACGATACGATATATACACGATTCAAAAAATTAGGTTTTCGATACACGATTTGATAACCATGATTGAGGTGTATATAAGCTATCTCGGACATCCCAAGTATCAAAAAAAAAAAAAAAAGTCATGGACCTATTGAAGTTTATTATTAAATTATGTCTAAGTTGTTAATTTGAAAATTAAGCATTCTACCATTCATCAAAGCTTTTACTTAGAACAAAGCTAAGGTGTTCTATTTGGTTTTGAATAAAGAAAATATAATATGTGATACTCATATAAATTCAATATAATATATAAATTAATACCTTAAGTTATTAGTTCCAACAAGTCTAAGAAATACTTTTCAATTGTAGTTTGAAATGTGTTTTGATAATTTATTATTTTATTAGTTTTTGTATGAAAAGAAAAAGGGTATATAGAAATTATAATTGAAGCAAAAAGACAAGAAACGACAATCGAGTCTATAAAAATAAAAATAAACATGCTTTTGGAAATTATAATTAATCTTATCTTAGTACAGTTTGAGTCTAAATTGTAGGTTGTATTTACTATTATTAAATAATCAATCACTTTTTTTAATTGCAATGACCTAAAAGATAAAAGAATATTCTTCCAACCCAAAATAAATAATTAAAAAGAAAAATAAAAAAAGCAGTGGCAGTCTCGAGATTGTTCTAGTGGAACAAGGACAATTACAAATCCAAAAATATTAGAGGGACACTGCTTTCAAATTCAATATTAGTTTCAAGGCGGTTTCTTAATTCCAGACCAAATTTTATTATTATTTTTTATTTATTCAATATTCTCCAGCACAAATTCTTACGGCGGGGTGCACACGACACACAACCCCGGTCTGGTCGGTCAAATTTGGAGATCCATGTCACAATTTTTTATTAATTACAAAAATTAAGATATATATATATATCATGAATTCTTTAATTTTTAAAAAAAGAAAAAATAATATTTCAAGTTGTAATGTGATGGGGTGTGACATTTTCACCTGCTTTTGGCATGCGGGAAAAGTAAAATCACGTGCTACCCACAATCAGAGAGACTAAAAGAAATATCTGATTGGTAATATAATATAATGTTTCTTTTACATAAAATAATAATGGAATTGACTAAATTAAACCTTTTTACAAGCAAAATGTGGGTGTATATAATTTATATGTAATGGGTTATAACTTATATTACATGACAAGCAAACAATAAAGAAATTTTTATTGGCGCACCAGGTTGAAATTAATCTTTTTGATACAATGATTGTGCATTATTGTATTGAGTATTTTTTAATTCTGTGGCCAATTATCTCAGGCCCCTCCTTCCCTTGTGATCTTGCTGTTAACTAAATCTTTAATTATAAAATCAACTTACTAAAGTCTTGAACCCTATTCACAAACCACTAACCCATTACCTATTTTGTTTATCATTATTATTATTATTATTATTATTATTATTTGCATTTTAAACACAAACCCATTTTCTATTATTCACTAAATATGTCAATCACAACTTAAATATTGTTGTGTGTGATTTTGCCATAAGAGCTCACAAATCTCAGAAGCTTACAGAGAGATAGTTTGATCCAGAGTAAGCTCGATCTAGGCGAAACTCGTCACAGCAATCAATCCAAACCGTTGTTCAACGAAATCAAATATAAGCTTCAATCTTGGATATTTCAGAAGAGATAAGATTAACACTACTGGTAATGCAATCTCAGTAATCAATCACGGAATTACAAATCAACTTTGATTGCAATCTTGAACTTATCTCTTTTTCCACGAATTACAACTTGTATAAAAACCCCCTCAAACGATGAGTGAGGGGTTAGCAATTTTGTTTAGGCATATTACTTGTTATTGTAAGCCCTCAAAAGCAATAAGATAACAGTGGATATAGGTTCAAGTTCTAACTTGTCGAACCACTTTAAAAGTCATTTTGTGTTCTTATTTTACCGTATTTTACATTCAATTGCTGGTTTATCTTAAATCACGTACACATTAGTTCTAGTTCTATTAAGGTCAATCGGTTCTCTCATGTTGGTGCGATTTTCGTATCAACAAATATTAGCAAAATTATATTAAAGTAATATTTTATTGGGTGTGAAATGTGAATAAAAAAAAAATAACTCATTTGTAAAAGTTTCTCAATAAAATTGTCTTATATTAAAATTTCAACACCCGCTAAACCAAATTACTGAGTTTTTAATTAAAAAGGGGTAATTGGGTCTATTAACTATTGAAATTCTGGAATAAGGAATTAAGGATATTTCCCGGAACACCTTTACAAACATACTATTTTGAAAGATCCAAAAAATGTTGAAATTTTTGTATTAGGGGTGTTGAAGTTAACTCACGCGTCTCAACTAATTTTCAGGGTTTATTGAACACTTTATAAGTCCAAAGGACCTGGTAAGTCACAAAGTAGTAGATAATCTTGAGGTTCGAATTCAGGACTCAATGAAGAGAGTAAACCTCCTTGACTACCCCTAATCTTGAGTTATGAGTTATACTAAGGTGATGAATTACCATAATGAAAAAAAAAAAATGGTTATTTAATATAATTTTTTTAAATATTATTGTTCAATTAGATGAAGGATTAATTATTGCTTTAGCATCTTCAAGAAAACGAAACATTATTGCAGTTATCTATGAAGATCCCGGCATCGATAGGGAGGTACAAATTTCTCCAATAAAGTTGAGGATATGCATGAGATTAAGCAGTGGTCATATTTCTAAATTTACGGGTTCATATTTCCTAATGAAATGCACAAAACCTTTTTTGTTTCTCTATAATCTTTAGGAGGAACTTAACCATAATCTGTAATGAAGCTGTAATTTCTAAATTTGTGGTTACTATTAGTTAGCAAGAAAAAGAAAAAGAAAAGATAAAGACCGAAGAAAGGGACCAAACATGATTCAGATTCACAACTAATGTAAATAGTGTTCTACAGTTAGAAAGCTAACTAAAAGCGTTAATGAAAAAGATTTTTGACAGTAGATTTGACTGTGTAAAAACACAGTTATTTCCCAGAAAAAAACAAAAGTCATCCTCAAAATTTTTTTATTAAACAATTGAATCATGCTATTTTCTTGAAAAAAATAAATTCATTACCAGAAAGAAATGAAAACACAAAAGCTTTGAACAGGTAATGTCATATCAGAGATATAAGTTTTCATAACAAAATAGTGAAAGAGACATAATGAAGTAGTAGTAGGAATAGAAATGGTAAAAAATTATCACACTGGAAACAAAAATCGGAATAAAAGTTTATCTTCAGAAATGGTATGTTTGAAGTTGAAGTGGGAATACAGATGATTGGAAAAGATGGATGTTTGTTTGGATATTAATCCAATTTTTTCAACAGGGAAATGATTTTTCCAATCTTTATATGTATTGACTTTGCTCTCATCTTGAGCATGCCTCTTAAGTTGTGTAAGCATCATGTGGGAAAAAAATTAAATATTGCAGAAAACAAAAGCAATGAAATTGACTTTGAACAAAACAATGTTCAAAAGCATATTTCATTTCATGCTCCATATATGGTGCTGTCGGCATTATTGTGTATTTATCAGCTCAGACATAATCTTCTCTTTCTTTCTCTCTCTGTCGTATAGACACGAAAAAGAAAAGAGAAGAAAAAAAAGAAAGAAGAAGTTGAGGATATTCTTGATGTGTACACCATTTTGTTTTTTCATTCCATCATGTGTTTTGGTAACACACCGTATGCTTTCAATTCAACATTATTCCAATTAATTGTGTTTTTTGTTCAAACTGAAAAACATAACGTGGAAGCTTTGTAGCACTGTTTTCTCTAGATTTTTTCTGCCATTTGTAGAATAGCTCAATTTTATGAATCCATTAGAGAATACCATAAGTGATGGTACAAAAAGCAACATAAATACATGGGGTGATTGTTTAAGAAACCCATCTGCTTCCTCAATATAGACACTCTCTTGAAAATTATCAAAAACCTTTAATTTGAGGTATTTAATATTAAAAAAAAACCAGATGTGTTTCAATCTAAGCGATCTCATAAGGGGAAAATTATCACTGGATGACCTGATGGTAAAAGAGCAAATAAGGATTTAATATGGTCTCCCAAGTTTCAATCTCTTTAATGATAAAAGAACCAAAAAAAAAAAAAAAATTTAACATGTTCTCCTAAATTCAAGTTTCTTTGATAGTAAAAGAATAAGAGAAGGATCTAACATGGTCTCTCAAATTTGAGTTCCCATGATCTCTAATAAGGTTGATTATTAGAGCTTTTATCTAGTTGATATCTCTAACTTTTTAAGATCTCGAGGATTAATTTAGATATGCGTAAACTGGTCTAAATACCCTATCAGAACCCAAAAAAAAAAAAAAGGAACCGGGAAATGAAAGAAAAAAAAACCCTATATACGTTATGAGAAAAGAGGAAGAAAGTAATGCATTACATGTGCCTTACATTACATGTTTCCACGTAAATAAAAAGAGAGAGAGAGAGATAGGCGGTAGTACAATGAATGAAATATGATGAGGTAGAGGAAAGTCAAATGGGTATATTTTTCTTTTGTAAACTTTTAAATGATGGGATTAACATCCTTCCACTTTGTCCCCCTCTTACCCTAATTTTTGCTCTTTTGTTTTATTTTAAAAAAAAATTAAAAAAGAAAAAAGAAAAAAGAAAAGAAAAAAACTTTATGGTTGATGTTGTTGTTTGCTAATCTCTATTTATGGGTGGAGGGTTCCTATCTGCTTTAGCTAAGAGCCATTGCTTTTCTCATAGGAAAGGAATAATGCCAGTGCTTCCTTAACCCCTTTTGGGCCCCATTTGGGTCCAATCACTGTGGGCCCTTCCTGTCTGGGCCGACTCCAAAAAAATTAATATAAAATATATAAAGAAAAAATACAGAGCATTGTTGCGTAAATCAATAGAATGCTGAGGTGGCATTGCTTTGGGGGTTGGTGTCGTTGAAGTGGAAACTTGACCCCACTCCCCTCCCCAAGTCATCAAAAACTTTGCTTCTTTGCTACACTTGTACTCTCTCTCTCACTCCCTCTGTTTTTTTACATCATTTGATTCACTCTACATTGCCTGCCTCTATTCTTTTCACCCTTTGAGGATAAAGTTTCCTTCCTTGTTAGTGGTGTTCTTCAAGCTTTTCTACTCTATTGGCTCATTCTTATCCTATCCAACAATAAAACTCCAACTAGCCCTTTTTTATTAATTACTTCCTATTCGATCTGATTTGCACTTTCATCGTTAAGATTCTGAGTATACTACACTTAACTCCAATATCATGAGATACGAACAGTTTAATTCAGTTAAAAATTGACGTTAGTTATCATAATATCTAATAATTTTATCATATTCTATTAGGGTCAAGCTAAGTAATAAGAACTGTTTGACTGGATTGAACTATACTGGAATTAAGTGAAAATACTTCAAACTTGAAGGATGAAAGTAGAAATAATCCATTGATTGGTGAGTAAGTGTAAAACATAACACAATGTGTCGTAATTCATAAGGATGAGACAAAAGCTTTGCTTCTTTTGACATCATGTTATTTGGTTGGTTTAGGCATGCACTTGTGCAGGTGTTGTTTCTGTCACACACTCCCACCTCATGCATCATCCATCTCTCTTTTACAATTTGTCTCCATGAAGTTTCCAGATATGATATGACATGGAATTGAATTGGGTAAAATAATTCACAGTAGAAATATGATTTGTTAAATCCTTAATTATGAAATTATTGTATATTATCAAATCAATTGAAATGACATTAACCATTTCTCTAATCTCGGCTATATTATAGCCGATCATCTGATGGTAACCTAAAATAAAGTATAGGCTTCAAATCACATAACATTAAGAACAAAAGGCTAGGCTAGTGGCGGGCCCTGAGGGCCAAGGCCGCATTTAATGGGTGCTAACATGAGATCCTCATGCCTTAAAATGATATTTAATCTACTTTCATACAATAAAAAGTCACACGCATAACCTAATTTTATAAATTTTTTTTCACAATCTCATAGTTCACAATTAGATACCTATTAAGAGCTGATTAATTAGGAACTATCACTTTAAGATTATAAAAAAAATTATAAGATTAAATTATAAATGTAGTATTACAAATCTTTATATTCTACTCTTATAAAACATGAATAATACTAGTCTTACTCACTTTTGTTAAAAAGATTAAAAAGTGAATAAGACTAACATTTTAACAAAGATGAGTAAGAAAAATGGATAGGAGAGTGAGTAAGAAAAATGGATAGGAGAGTGAGTAAGACTTGCATTACTCGTAAAACATTACAACTCCATTAATGCCATCTGACACATTTTTTTTTTTTTTAAAAAAACCGCAGCGAATGATAAATTTCAGAATTGATCGATTTTTCTCCCGGTTTACTATTATTCAACTCTCGTGGTTTAAAATATAGAGATATACCCCTATTGAATTAAGGAAACCGCTGCAGTTTTTAATTTTTATTTTATTATTAAGTTAATATCTAGATAATATCAAAATGAGAAATGCATTAATCTTTAAACAAAAAAATCATCTCAATTACAAATGATAGTAAAGCCATTTTATAGTGATATTATGTATAAGAATAATATATACATAAAATATTATGGTCTCAACTTGAACCAATTATAAATACGAATAAACTTTACATTGTAAAAAATTATAATTTTTCTAAGTCCTGTCTTAAAGAACTTGTCTTTACATAGTAATAATTATTTATATATTATAAAAAATATATGTTATATTACATTAAAAGTTTAAGATAATATGAAATATTTATTTAAAGTTATTTGAGACAATGACTTATGCTTTAGAGTTGTTATCACATCTTTGAACTTGTGGGCACGTAATAACTCACCAGTATGGACACCTTATTGTTGAATCCAAAATATTTTTAGGTTCTCAAGCATGTTTAGAACTTTTTGTATTTTTGTACTATCATCATCGGAATTATCTCTTTCCTCTTCTATTATAATTGCAACAATGATTTCTTTTTCAATTAAAGTATACATAAAGGTGGAAAAGCAGCCCGGCCCGGTCCAGGTTGACCTGACTCGACCTGTGACGGGTTGCTTTTAGTGGCGGGTCAGTCCTGACTCATCCGACAACATTGACAGGCTGGGTTAGACCATCTCCAACCCATTGCACCAATTTGGTGCAAAATTGTACCAAATTGGTGCAAAACACTATTCCATCTCCAACCCACAACACCAAATATTACACCAAAAAGAATATTCCTTAGAATATTCTTTAAAATATTCTTTTTTTCTTTAATTGTAATAATCAACAATTAATCTGTTTCACTCATTATTTTTGTATATATTAATTAAATATTGTGAATGATATTTTTATTAAATAATAATTATTTTGAAAATATACAAAAAAGAGCTTAACAACAAGGTCAAGGATCTCAAAATAACTCTAGTTTTTTTTCAATATTTTGATGATCTTACTGGATCCGGAACTAATCTACCGGAATACTAAATTGTTATTTGAGTTTATGTTGTATTTTCTTTTAATTTTAATGTTTTTAAATTAGTGTTAATTTTTATTTTGAGTTATTGTAGTTTAATATTTGCATTGAATAAAGTTCTATTTTTAATTTTTCATCATTTTTTTAAATTATATCATTATTATAAATTTATTATTATAAATAATAATCAAATTAAATTAAATACAAATACTCAAATTTGGTGTGATTTTTGGTGTAAAATTTAATACTCAAATTAATTTAACAAAATTAAAACAAAAAACAAAAAAAAGCAAAATTTTAAAAATATATATATATATTTTATTTGCTACAGTGTTGCGCCATTTTGGCGTGGTGCTACAGTGCAGCGCCAGATTTGGCACAGCACTGTAGCACCATGCCAAAATGGCGCAGTGTTTGGCGTGGGTTAGAGCACCAACCCACGCCAATTTGGTGTTTTTTACGCCATTTTGGCGTGGGTTGGAGATGCCCTTAGGCCTACCAATGTTGGGGAATTGGTTGGCCCAACCCAGACTGCCAACCTTAACCCGCCAGGTTAGGTCACGGGTTGGGCCGGGTTAACCCTCTTTTTTATTTTTTATTTTGTTTAAGTTTAAATGTTTAATTAACTTTTCAAATGAATAATTAAATTTATTCTTTTATTAAAAAATAAAATAAGAAATTACAATAATTATTGCCTCGCTAAAAACCTCACCAAGAAAAACTCAATGGGACAAAAACTTGGTAAGGAAAAAAGAGTACAATAATTGACAATTAATTTACAATTTACAAAACAATTAATTTTGGGGTTCACTAGGACCTCCCTCATCCGTATCATCTGTATTACAAAATTGAATTGATTCTATTAAAGTATCGTCGACAACCTCGTATTGATCTTGATGACGCGACCATTCCCAATCTCAAAGACATGTGATGACTTCAATCATTTTTTGTGAAAGTTTAGTCCTCCTTTCATTTAAAATTCTTCCACTTGCACTAAATGTTTGTTCGGATGAGACAGTTGAGACAGGAACAGCAAAAACATCCAAGGCAAGTCTTGATAATACCGGAAAAATACATTTTCTCGCTCTCCAATAGTCTAAGAGATCAATGTTGGCTCTCTGTTGTGGATCTACTGGTAACATTTCAGGGATTGCCAAATATTGTTGAAGCTCATTACTCTGCGACTGCATGGAAGACAGTACATTAGTTGTTGTTGTTGGTGGAGCTTATAAATAGGAGACTGTACTTCGAATTCGGGTCCTTTTCGGCCTATTCAGTGCACCCCAAGAGTAGAAGTCTTCATTTGTTTCTTCTGATGCAGCTTCCCTGGATGTTTCGCCTCTTTGCGGGTTCCCATACCTGTTTTCATATTAGAAATATACTTCGAAAAGTGTATTTTTTACCCTCTCCTATTTGATTAACATATACTTCGGTTTGTAAATTTTCACATAATTGTCAAAACCATTTTCTAAACACTGCTAATTTAATTATAGGATCAAATATAGCATCTAAACAATAAAGAAAAAGAATGGGTTTCCAATATTTTTAAAAAAAAAAATTTCATTGCCTTTATTGGTGCATTTAAAATTACATTGTTTTTGTTTTTTATAATAACTCAAAATTTTTTATAATTGTATGTATTACCATGGACAGTAGGATAATACACACCGAAAGTTGTAAGTGGATTGGTAAAAGATTTAAGAAAAGAATGAAATACTTTAGCTATTTGTCATCATTTTCTACCAAATAATGAAGACCTCTATTATTTGCTACAATAACTAATTATATTAGTATAAGATAAACATGAATAAGCATTAAATAAGTACTATTCCATCTAACAAGCATGTCTAATCAAAAGTTCTAGGGACATTTTGATTTTATACAAGCGTCTTGAAATTCAGCATTTCTTTTATTATTACTAGTAATCAAAGCTAAACAATCTCTAATTCTATTATATTTTCTTTAATTATTTTCATCCCACTTTTCATAATTAAATTAATAACATGGCAGCACAACGTTGGTGAAAAAACTTCAATGTTATAAAAGATAATTACTTTGAAATATCTAAACTTTACTATTAAACTTCATTATCTAAAGTTAAACTTATCACTTTACTAACAATTCATAATCTTCTAAAACTTCAACAATTTTATTATATATTTGTTCACCACTATGATCACCATCCATTAATCCAAATCCTAATAAATATTTATTTAATTTACTTCATTATCAAATAATGACTATTCTCACAAATATAATATTGTTTAGCTCTACCACTCCAATATCGGCAGTTAGAGCCACACTAACATGACAAGTATGATTTTAGTTTTTAATTCTAATTTTATTTTTCTAAAAATTTTTATTACCCATCATTTCTAGTTGTAGTTTTAGAATAACTTTTAAATCCTGGAAAAAATGAATTTTGAACAAATCTTTCAAAATATTTATCTTCAGCCATATTAATAGGTTGATCAGTTGCAGCAATATATAAAGCTAACTGTTCCCTATATACATCAGAATTATAATGCCAATTAGTACCTATATTAGTTATTTGAGTTTGATTGTTTTCTCTATTTCCATGTTGATTAATATGTTTATTAGCATGCATTTTTAAAGTACTAGTACCATTACCTGAATCAGCTTTATAAATATTTTCACAGTATTTGCATCTTGCTTTCTTGACTTGAACGTCATTTTCTGTCTCGTAAAGTTTTTCGAAATGCGCCCAAACGTCTGATGTGTGTCTGTCTTTGCTTTCGACGGCAGTTGATGATTCCGCCTCAGTTTGAGATGAAGTTGGACGAGCATGACGATTACGAGGAAGACTTCTAGAACCACCGGGAGCTGTTGGAATTGGAGGCATATTTTGAGGTGTATCAGATTCTGAGAATGGGAAAGCGGGACTATTTGAATCTCCTCCTGCATTTATGTTAGTAAAATCAACGGGACTAGGACTAGGATAGTAGTTTCCTTCATCATTGTAATTGATGGGAGAGAAATAGCTATCCATTGTAGTTGAAAAAAAAAATTGATGTAGAAGAAATAAAAATTAAAGAAAGAGAATTGGAATATGGAAATTGGAATTTGGAATTTGGAATTTGGAAAATTGGAAATATGAATTAAAAATTGTAAAAACTAATAAAAATTAAAATACGAGCAAATTGATAACAAAGAGATTAAGAGAATAAATGAATAATTGAGAGATTAAAGATTAGAGAATATGAGAGAATGAGAGAATTTAAGTTCTGAGAAAAATGTGAGAGTTTAGGGCAAATTTATAGAAAAAAAAGGGGAAAAAAATGACGAAAAAGACCCCTCCAACGGCTATATTTCAAGGGTAAAGGGGTAAATTGAAAAAACAAATTAAATTTTTTTTTTTTGGGCCAACCCGTCGGGTTGCCAACCCGCAGGTCAACCCAGCGGGTTGGCGGGTCTCCTTTAAAAGAGACAAAACAGCAACCCGCCGGGTTGCGGTTTGCCATTTTTGGGCTCAACCCGGATCGCCATATTGGCGGTCCGGGTTCAACCTGCTTCATTGCGGGCCGGGCTAGGGTTGACCCGCCTAACCCGACCCATTTGTTCCACCTTTAAGTATACATGACTTGTTGCTCATTTGATGATTGAGGAAAACAACAGTATTTATTCGATTAATACATACTTTACCTCTATACCATTTGCACTAAGGATAACTAAGTCAAAACAATAATTTTTGTAACTATAACTCTATTAAGTTATAACTTTCTTGTAATAATAAAATTAATTTGGATTCACCGTTATGACTCTAGAGAAGTTATATTTTATATAAAAAATATTTATTAAATTTAAATGGGTAAATAAATAGTTGACCAAACACTGCATAGTGGATAATGTCATTTCTCATAAATTTCACTACCTTGTGTAGAATCACATAAGCACTTCAAAGTTCAAAATGTTAATTATGAACCTAATTAAGGTAACAAAGTCTATTCTAAAATATTTTATATTGTTTGTGGATTAATTATATTGATGAGTGTTCTCTACTTTAGTTATTGTCTAGGGTTATTATGAGATATATATATACTTGTTAGAGGACTTTTTGATAATTAAACCCATCTATTAAGGGGATTCATAATATTTTATATAAAATAATTGGATGTTGATAAATGAAGTGGTCCAATAGACTGATAGAGATCTATTCTACATAATAACCCTATTATTTATTATGTCTTTCAATTATAAAGCATTGATGGTAATTGGAATAAATCAACCCCTTAAATTTTTTTATGTTCTTAAGTTGAAAGTACATGAGCAAAGAAAAATTGACCCATTGGGTTTGTTGGCTGAAATTGAGAAGGAATGAAAAGACAAAATGGTGAAAAAAGGGTTGAAATTTATGAATGAAGAAAAGCAAAAGAAGAAGTTGATGAAAATGTGATGTTCAAATTTAGGTAAAAAATTTAATTGTTGGTTGGATTGGATGGAGAAAGAAAAGAAAAATAGTTTGAAAAAATTTGCAATTAATGAATGGAAATGAAAATACACATATTAAGCCATTCAAAACCCTCAATAATTCCAAAAATCTCTAATTCTAGTTTCTCCATTTTTAGAAAAGCACCACTTTGCTTCATCATTAACTTTCAACCTTATGCTTTGCTTGGCTTATACCCACTCAAATAAAACACCCAGAAATTAAGTGAAAGCAACAAAACAATAATAATAGCAGATATTGTATATCCTAAAGGCCTAAAATCCCTCTAATTCAAGTGTTCTTATGAAAAATGAGATTGCAAATATAATATGGAGCCTACCCACCTAATTCATAAAGGTGGAAAGCACCGCGGCCCGTCCAGGTTGACCTGACTCACCTGTGACGGGTTGCTTTTAGTGGCGGGTCAGTCCTGACTCATCCACACATTGACAGGCTGGGTTAGACCATCTCCAACCCATTGCACCAATTTGGTGCAAAATTGTACCAAATTGGTGCAAAACACTATTCCATCTCCAACCCACAACACCAAATATTACACCAAAAGAATATTCCTTAGAATATTCTTTAAAATATTCTTTTTTTCTTTAATTGTAATAATCAACTTAATCTGTTTCTCTTATTTTTGTATATATTAATTAAATATTGTGAATGATATTTTTTTAAATAATAATTATTTTGAAAATATACAAAAAAGAGCTTAACAACAAGGTCAAGGATCTCAAAATACTCTTTTTTTTTCAATATTTTGATGATCTTACTGGATCCGGAACTAATCTACCGGAATACTAAATGTTTATTTGAGTTTATGTTGTATTTCTTTTAATTTTAATGTTTTTAAATTAGTGTTAATTTTTATTTTGGTTATTGTAGTTTAATATTTGCATTGAATAAAGTTTCTTTTTAATTTTTCACATTTTTTTTAAATATATCATTATTATAAATTTATATTATAATAATATCAATTAATTAATACAAATACTCAAATTTGGTGTGTTTTTTTGGTGTAAATTTAATACTCAATTAATTTAACAAAATTAAAACAAAAACAAAAAAAAGCAAAATTTTAAAAATATATATATATATTTATTTGCTACGTGTTGCGCCATTTTGGCGTGGTGCTACAGTGCGCGCCAGATTTGGCACAGCACGGTAGCACCATGCCAAAATGGCGCAGTGTTTGGCGTGGTTAGAGCACCAACCCACGCCATTTGGTGTTTTTTACGCCATTTTGGCGTGGGTTGGAGATGCCCTTAGGCCTACCAATGTTGGGGAATTGGTTGGCCCAACCCAGACTGCCAACCTTAACCCGCCGGTTAGGTCACGGGTTGGGCCGGGTTACCCCTTTTTTTATTTTTTTATTTTGTTAAGTTTAAATGTTTAATTAACTTTTCAAATGAATATTAAATTTTATCTTTTATTAAAAAATAAATAAGAAATTACAATAATTATTGCCTCGCTAAACCTCACCAAGAAAAACTCAATGGGACAAAAACTTGGTAAGGAAAAAAGAGTACAATATTGACAATTAATTTACAATTTACAAAACAATTAATTTTGGGGTTCACTAGGACCTCCCTCATCCGTATCATCTGTATACAAAATTGAATTATTCTATTAAAGTATCGTCGACAACCTCGTATTGACCTTGATGGCGCGACCATTTCCAATCTCGAAGACGTGAGGACTTCAATCATTTTTTGTGAAAGTTTAGTCCTCCTTTCATTTAAAATTCTTCCATTGCACTAAATGTTTGTTCGGATGAGACAGTTGAGACAGGAACAGCAAAAACATCCAAGGCAAGTCTTGATAATACCGGAAAATACATTTTCTCGCTCTCCAATAGTCTAAAGATCAATGTTGGCTCTCTGTTGTGGATCTACTGGTAACTTTCAGGATTGCCAATATGTTAAGCTCTTACTCTGCGACTGCATGGAAGACAGTACATTAGTTGTTGTTGTGGTGGGAGCTTATAATAGAGACTGTACTTCGAATTCGGGTCCTTTTCGGCCTATTCATGCACCCCAAGAGTAGAAGTCTTCATTTGTTTCTTCTGATGCAGCTCCCTGGATGTTTCGCCTCTTTGCGGGTTCCCATACCTGTTTTCATATTAGAAATATACTTCGAAAAGTGTATTTTTTACCTCTCCTATTTGATTAACATATACTTCGGTTTGTAAATTTTCACATAATTGTCAAAACCATTTTCTAAACACTGCTAATTTAATTATAGGATCAAATATAGCATCTAAACAATAAAGAAAAAGAATGGGTTTCCAATATTTTTAAAAAAAAAAATTTCATTGCCTTTATTGGTGCATTTAAAATTACATTGTTTTTGTTTTTTATAATAACTCAAAATTTTTTATAATTGTATGTATTACCATGGACAGTAGGATAATACACACCGAAAGTTGTAAGTGGATTGGTAAAAGATTTAAGAAAAGAATGAAATACTTTAGCTATTTGTCATCATTTTCTACCAAATAATGAAGACCTCTATTATTTGCTAACAATAACTAATTATATTAGTATAAGATAAACATGAATAAGCATTAAATAAGTACTATTCCATCTAACAAGCATGTCTAATCAAAAGTTCTAGGGACATTTTGATTTTATACAAGCGTCTTGAAATTCAGCATTTCTTTTATTATTACTAGTAATCAAAGCTAAACAATCTCTAATTCTATTATATTTTCTTTAATTATTTTCATCCACTTTTCATAATTAAATTAATAACATGGCAGCACAACGTTGGTGAAAAAACTTCAATGTTATAAAAGATAATTACTTTGAAATATCTAAACTTTACTATTAAACTTCATTATCTAAAGTTAAACTTATCACTTTACTAACAATTCATAATCTTCTAAAACTTCAACAATTTTATTATATATTTGTTCACCACTATGATCACCATCCATTAATCCAAATCCTAATAAATATTTATTTAATTTACTTCATTATCAAATAATGACTATTCTCACAAATATAATATTGTTTAGCTCTACCACTCCAATATCGGCAGTTAGAGCCACACTAACATGACAAGTATGATTTTAGTTTTTAATTCTAATTTTATTTTTCTAAAAATTTTTATTACCCGAATGATAAATTTCAGAATTGATCAATTTTTCTCCACTGTTATTCAACTCTCGTGGTTTAAAATATAGAGATATACCCTATTGAATTAAGGGAACCGCTGCAGTTTTTAATTTTTATTTTATTATTAAGTTAATATTTAGATAATATCAAAATGAGAAATGTATTAATCTTTAAACAAAAAAATCATCTCAATTACAAATGATAGTAGTGCCACTTTATAGTGATATTCTATATAAGAATAATATATACAAAAAACATTATGATCCCAACTTAAACCAGTTATAAATAAGAATAAATTTCACATTATAAAAAATTATAATTTTTCTAGGTCCTGTCTTAAAGAACTTGTTTTTACATAGTAATAATTATTTGTATATTGCAAAAAATATATGCTATATTACATTAAAAGTTTAAGATAATATGAAATATTTATTTAAAGTTATTTGAGACAATGACTTATGCTTTAGAGTTGTTACCACATCTTTGAACTTGCGGGTACGTAATAATTCGCCAGTATGGACACCTTATTGTTGAACCCAAAATATTTTTAGGTTCTCAAGCATGTTTAGAGCTTTTTGTATTTTTGTACTATCATCCTCGGAATTATCTCTTTCCTCTTTTATTATAATTGCAACAATGATTTTTTTTTTCAATTAAAGTATAAATTACTTGTTGCTCATTTGATGATTGAGGAAAACAACAGTATTTATTCGATTAATGCATACTTTACCTCTATACCATTTGCACTAAAGATAACTAAGTCAAAACAATAATTTTTGTAGCTATAACTCTATTAAGTTATAACTTCCTTGTAATAATAAAATTAATTTGGATTAACCGTTATGACTCTAGAGAAGTTATACTTTATATAAAAAAATATTTATTAAATTTAAGTGGGTAAATAAATAGTTGACCAAAAACTGCATAGTGGATAATGTCATTTCTCATAAATTTCACTACCTTGTGTAGAATCACCTAAGCACTTCAAAGTTCAAAATGTTAATTATGAACCTAATTAAGGTAACAAAGTCTATTCTAAAATATTTATATTGTTTATGGATTAATTATATTGATGAGTGTTCTCTACTTTTGTTATTATCTAGGGTTATTATGATATATATATATATATNGAAGGGGTCTTCCTCTTCTTATATCCAGTTATATGTCTGTAATCATCACTAAATCCTTGGGTTGGTGTGATTGTCAGGACCCAATCTTATATAGTATTATTCACATAATATATAGATGTTTATTTTATAATTAATTTAAATATTATTCACTTATGATTGGTGAATAGATATAGATTAATATTTGATTGAATTTGTCAATCTGGTGTCCAGGAGAAGTCAACTAAGAAATTCATCATTGTTTTTGCATATTATTATATGTATTTTTATTGCAACTACACGTCTATACCTTTCTTTAACCCATTTTTTTCCCTCCGTTTAAAGCTTCTATTATTAAAAGACTAAGTTTCAATTGCGATGTAGTATTAATAAATTTATAAATCGATAAAATCAAATAAACAAGTTTTATTGTACGGTCTTTTTTTTCTTAAAGTTTAGTGATGAATTGGTCTCTCAATTTATTCAACATTTATAACCCAATATTTAACAACTAAACATTATTAATTAATCACTGTTAAACATGTATAAACTATAATTTATAGTTGATATAACACCATCATGCACACTTTAATTAATCTCTGAGTCTATTTGTTGAAATCTATTAAATACGTTACAAATCCAGTAAGTCAAATAAGATAGAAATATGATAAGTGATACTTTTGTGAGACTCGAATATAAGATCTTTAGATAATTTACTTAAATGACTAAAATCTTGTCGTACGGTCACAAGAGTATGGTTATCTAGTTGGTTCAAATTTTTTTTGGGAATATTGACCTTTCTTTTTAGGGAGATTTTTGCAAATTTTATGTTATGTTTATAAATTTTAAAAATATGATATTAAAAAAAAAAAAAAGAGAGAGAGAGAGATGAGTTTTGTTGATATATCATAATTCACAAGTCAGAGCAATGATGAGATAAATATTATGTAAATTATTTGAATTTATGGATCATAATAATAATAATTAATAATTAATTACTGTTTAATGTTAACAAAAGAGCCTGATCCTTGGTATTAATAACCTAATTAATGGAATGGTCACGGGTTCAAACTGTTCGGCTAATCACGTGATCTGAACTACTGTCACGTGACCTACTACAGCGTATAGTTATTATCGTGGTGGCGTCCACAGTGTAATAGACTAATATTATCCTGATCCTCCAGTCCTTTCTAAAACAAGATGATGACTGATAGTCTGATAAGTGATCATGCGCAGGTCAGAGGGATTTGGAATCTCCCACATCGAGTATGTAATTATAATTTTACCCTCGAAAGTTTGTTAAAAAGGGAGTTTATGGTCATTAAACATTAGAATTATAAACAGAAGACTTCATTATCATGGGGAGGGTAAGTGGGGAACAAGCTTTTTTATTAATCTCCGAAATTGATGAAGTTTGACTAATGAAATTACTAGAATGCCACCATTAAAGAGTTAATAATGAATACTTTTTTTCATTTTCATTTAATAAATTGATGTTGTCGCATACTCGCATTAAATGAAATTTTAGACCAAAGTTGTATTATACGTATCTTATTTCTGGAAAACGCGTTTTTGAATCAGGTTGCAATTTCCGTAAGAGGTTCTGTAAACCCCTGTCTCATCCTAACCATGAAAAAAAATAACAGTATCTTTAAAGAAACAAAATTAGATACAGCTGTGACCGAAGTGCATCAAGCAACAAACAATACCAAAAGGCCACATAGCAATAAACAAGAACTTTCTGGCAAATTTTCATCATCAATAACCACCTGGGAGCTCTAGACAACAGAAAAAAAAAAACAACTTTAGCTATAACCTATCTGCTCTGTCTTTCCTCTCTCCCTCTTTCTATTTTCCAGAAGGCCATACATCAAGCAGGTAGCAAATTAAACACATGGTAGCTATGAAAGCAATCTATGTTTAGCCGCAGTAATTTAAAAGTTCTATTATTTGCTTCACATACCAGGACCTTTATTGTGTTTATACCAGAAGAATGATTGTCCACCAGTGAAGCCAGTAAGAAAAGGCAGAAATTTTTGTAATTCATATATATAACCATATTGTAAATTCGTAGCAACGAATCGCTAAGAAAGTGATAAAGCTTATAGACAGAGGACATTTAAACAGTTAAATGAAGTTTCAACTTTGGTTATGAGTACAACCAAAACTTGTAACAACTCTTATATCCATGTACTAAACAGAGATGTGAGAAAGTGTCTACCCATGGCAGAAGAGTTTATCCTATGTATACTGTATAGAGGGTATATATTAGGTGCAATAGTCACTACATGGAATATAAAGATGGATAAACATATTTACCAGTGCATATTTAAAACATTGAATCTAAGGTAAATTAAGTTGGAGTCTGAGGTTAGAAAGATGTTAGAACGGTAGAAAAGGATCAGCCAGATAATCATACAGAATTCTAATAATCCATGTCAAAATATATTTTTTTAAACAGTTCAACTTTTTATCACTTGAACAAGCTGGAACAGATTTAAATTAATTTAATTTATTTGTGTCATTTTTTTCCAAGAATAAAAAACAAAAGGTTATACGTCTTAGTTTGCAACAGGAATTTGAATGCAGACACAGCTTGTAGAATGACGAGCTACTTGTTGAAGAAAATTGAGTACAGAAAAAGGATGTGAGAAGACATGACAACGGCTACTCCCTTTCTAAATCCAGCATGCCCACAGACCAATTAATATTGTCTATGAGATATACACCCCCGATAACCTAGATGTTAACTGAGGTTCAAAAAATGCATAATTATAGTACACAGTAAGTCAAATGCCCATAGAGTTGGTATTCAGCATTCAGGCACAGAAAATACATTCAAAATAACTTTTTAGGGAATCAAATTATTCCTTTTCGAAACATTAAATACAATCAAATTAAGATCAATATCCCTATCGTCTATGATTCCCAGAGCCACCAGATACTTCACCTTACTTTCCTAAATTCACTACAATTCCAAAAAGAATATTACTTGTAGAACCCAGGTGAGTAAAGAGCCAGAAGTCACCGAAAAACACTACTTTTTTATGACCGAAATACCCCCTAGACACCAAACTAATAACACAGGCAGACCCAAAACGCTAGAGCTGTTTCCAGATAAAACGACAAAAAAACAAAATTAATGGTTTAGTAAACGTTTTCAATGTCGATCTCCCTCACCAGAAACTCCCCGTAACCACTCTGTAAAAAAAAATATTAAAAAAACTTGATTGTGGTCACCGGGTCAGAGAATCCCACGCATTTTTGTAACCGCAAATACAAACCAGGGGCATTTCGGTCATTTCATCCAACCCACCAAATCCACCCAACTCCGGCGATCGCCGCCGTTGAAAATTTGACCCACAGAAAGAAGCTTAAGCTGGTCATTCAGCACAAAGCTCGCACCAAATCAGCAAATTTTTATTTTTCCTCTAAAAAGTCATTATTTATTACTTTATTCATTGCTATTGACTTCAAATGATCAGCTAAGAACAGAACAAAATTCCTAAATGGAACCTAACGGCGGCGACTAAGCAAGTGACGTAATGTAAAGAGGGAGGCGCGTGAACTGACCAGGATCCTGGCGGCGAGGGAAGGGGAGGGCCCCGGTTGGAGAGGGAGTTGAGAGCCACTCGGCCGCAGGTGTTCGGCCTGGCGGAGAGTAGAACAGTAGTGAGGACTCTCGAAGATCTCGCCGTTAAAGTTAACAGTGGCTTTAAATCTAGGCGCGTGGTCGGGACCTTCCCGAATGCACGTATAGGAGGGGAGATTGAAGCAGCTCCTTGCGCCAGCTCTTGCAGCTGGTTCTTGTACATTTCGAACCCAACTCGTTTGAGTCCACAGCCACTAGTAGTTGAAGTGGTAAATTACGAGTGAAATGAGAGGTGAGTCGGAGCGCGATCGGATCAAGAGAGAAAGCGGGTCGGGGCGAGAAGATCAAAGTTTAGTTTTAGGGTTTTTGGTGCTGTGAAGAGAAGGAGAAAAACAAGAAGAGGGAGGTTGGGGAGAAGAGAGAAGAGAAGGGGGTAAATGGTGAACGTGAAAGTGGGGATTGATTAATTAATTAAAGGAATTGAATTAATAATGGGTTTAATTGAAGATAGTCAACTGAACGTTAGGCTGCATGATGTAATTTTATTTATATTTTGTTTATTTATTTGCATTTGCAGTTTTCAACAACTGTATTTATTTATGTCTGGTGGTGGAGACATCCTGCTTTTAATTTATTTTCTTTTTTTTTTTTCTATTCGATTTAGAAATGTTTGATTTGTTTGTTTCTCTAGGTTGTTAACTATCTGGATTACTCTTGGATAATTAAATGTCACTAGATTTATATCAATTTAATATGGTTGATTTAATATTTAATGTTTCAACATAATATCCATTAAAATTGTATTATAATTTTCTTTAAAAGGTAAAATCTGTTATTTTAATGTTTAAGTGTCGTTCTTTATTTTTATTTCCATTTAAAAAATACCTTGAGAAAAAATAATAGGATAATATTTAAATTTGTATAATGAAAGGAGTGGGCCATGGGCATGGCCATGAACCCACTGTGGGATGGATGGAGGAAGATGAAAAGAGGTTGATGTTGAGTTAGTGCAGAGAATAAAGTTTACCCCACTTTGTCTTTGTGTTAGGATTTGATTAATCAACTACTAATGTGTTTAGTGCTTTTCAAATTTCCACTCCCACTCTCAAATCCCATTTTCTCCTTTCCAATTTTGGATCTCATTTCCCAAATTTTATTTATAACATAATTATGAACTCAGCATTATTTCACACATTAATTTTTTATTTGCTAACTGTTACAATTTGTCACTTTCCAACCCTCCAAATTATAGTGAAAGATAGCCTAATTCTGATTCTATCTTGTTTTCATTTGAATATTGCCAGAAATTTCATTCAGAATCGTGTATGGTAATAATATACAAGTTTTTATTTTTTCATTCAGAAGGCAATAACCCAGAACATTTCCAATTATCAGTTTAACTCCACTAATCAAATGAATCATTCCAAAAATCATATCTGGGCTCTCAACAGTGAAAGAGCAAAACAGAAAGCACAAAAAAGAAAAAAAAAAGATAGTGGAATAGCAAAATAATTACCACCCCACAACTCACTCTAAAATGCTACACTAGGGGAGTAAATATTCTAATTTTGTATTCCAAATGATGTGACATGAACATAAATACGATGAAATGGTGTAATCAATGTTAATTAATTGCCACATCACTTTGAAATGTAAAATTAGAGTATTTACTTCATAAGTGTAACATTACTCAATAACGATACGACCATAATATGCAACTGCTAATAATATAGGCAAATAAGTTGACACTACTGCTCCTGAACTGCCAATATATTGGGCCTGTTGATACTTCTAATATAAACCTGCAGAAACTGCATCTTCTTTGCAAACAAAAAAAAGTAAAATAGCTAGAGATAGGAACATTGAGGAAAGAAGATAAGACACTCATATATGATAAGATGAGAGAAGATCACAAAACAAACTTAAGCCCAACACAAAACCCTGAACTGTTTTCCTATTGTTCATCCCTAAAAGCTATCAAATTTTAAGTTGTCCCAAGCTTTGTGCTGCTTCAATTTCTTCCAGATTTTTCATGATTTTGCTTTCTCTTTTCTCTACTTGGCATTGCGTTCTATCTAGCACAGCAGGAGCACTGATGGTTGGCGAGTCTTCATTAAGAATGGGAGAAGCGATAACACTTGGAAAATCTTCCTTTTGAATGGCAGAAGCAACGTTTGGAGGATCTTCTTTTCGAATGGTGGAAACAATAGTGGTTGGATGATCTTCTTTTTGAGGAGTCATAGAATCCTCTTTACGAACTGGTGGAGCAGCATATACAGGCACAGCCTGCCTAATAGTGACTGCTGGAGCAATTCGTACAGGTGGGGCTCGCATCACCTGATGAGGAAGCATAGATGGTGGCGGAAGTGGAGGTGCAGAGAAACAAGGCACAGCAGTTCGCACTGTTACTGGCGGGGCTATACCATGACAAGTCCTAAATTGCCGAATGGGAACATATGGAGCTGCTCCTGCTGCAGGGAATCTTTGAGGTCGAGCCCCTCGGCCTTCTGTAGCTGACGGATGTACTGCCAGCAGAGGTTTATCATTTATTGTTGTGGATGTTGGTCTATGTCGAGAAGCTGCCTTAGGGCAAATTAAAGGTAGGATTCTTGACGTGGTAGCAAGTGGAGGTTGTGGACTTGTCGGTCTAGGGCTCGGAACAGGAAATTTCTTTGTAAATGGTATGGAAGCATCAGTGGAGTTTGCCATGGCCATCTTTTCCTTCAGCCGGTAATTTAATAAGGCCCGTGCTATCGTTATCTGTTCTAACTCATCATTGTTCTCTGGCTCAGTCGAAGAACTTGCTGTTTCTTTTGCCACTGTGAAAGAAGGAAAACACAT
Organism: Pistacia vera; assembly: GCF_008641045.1. Taxonomy (NCBI): domain Eukaryota; kingdom Viridiplantae; phylum Streptophyta; class Magnoliopsida; order Sapindales; family Anacardiaceae; genus Pistacia; species Pistacia vera. The sequence goes on along the minus strand of NW_022195175.1, from coordinate 157,198 downwards.
AATTCACAAACAAAGCACAAGTTCGTAGGCTAAATTCAGAGTTCAAACATATTACTGCCAACTAGGTCCATAGGAAAGTTTTGATAACACTTCATACCCTTCCAAGAGAGGGTCAGGAATGTTGGATTGGGGACTATATGACCAAAGAGATGACCCTAACGTAAAATGACGGTCAAGAGCAGCAGTCCAGTTTTATTGCACATATAGTGCTCGGATCATAGAGAACTTGTATACCATAGGTCTTAGTTTCTAAATGACTTATAGACAACATAGCACTGGGTAGGACGGAACTGAGAGAGAGATTTCATGTCAAATAATTTTGAGGCTTAGTTCGGATTAATTCTATTTTATCACAACAGCAATTTACCTTTTCTTTAAAGAGAAAAAAGAACAAAACTTACATTGTTTTAGAGATGTCCAAGCTGCCATAGCAGCATTCTTCTCTGCTTGCTTCTTGTTCTTGGCAGATTCTCCTGTAAATGTTATTCCAGCCAATTCTACCATACCTGTAAAAACGGGTAGGTGTCCAAGGCCTGACCTCATTGTTGTGTATTGTGGCAATGGTGCTCCAACTCTTTGTGCAATTTCCTGTAAGAGGTTCTTGTAAACCCCTGTCTCATCCTAACCATGGAAAAAACTAATCAGTATCTTAAAAGAAACGAAATTAGATACAGCTGTGACCGAAGTGCATCAAGCAACAAACAATACCAAAAGGCCACATAGCAATAAACAAGAATTTTCTGGCAAATTTTCATCATCAATAACCACCTGGGAGCTCTAGACAACAAAAAAAAAAAAACCAACTTTAGCTATAACCTATCTGCTCTGTCTTTCTCTCTGCTCCTCCTTTTTCCTATTTTCCAGAAACGGCCATAACATCAAGCAGGTAGCAAATTAAAACACATGGTAGCTATGAAAGCAATCTATGTTTAGCCTACAGTAATTTAAAAGTTCTATTATTTGCTTCACATACTCAGGACCTTTTATTGTGTTTATACCAGAAGAATGATTGTCCACCAGTGAAGCCAGTTAAGAAAAGGCAGAAATTTTTGTATATTTCATATATATAACCATATTGTAAATTTGTAGCAAAGAATCACTAAGAAATGTGATAAAGCTTATAGAACAGAGGACATTTAAACAGTTAAATGAAGTTTCAACTTTGGTTTATGAAGTACAACCAAATCCTTGTAACAACTCTTATATCCATGTACTAAACAGAGATGTGAGAAAGTTGTCTACCCTATGGCAAGAAGAGTTTATCCTATGTATACTGTATAGAGGGTATATATTAGGTGATCACTAGTCACTACATGGAATATATAAGATGGATAAACATATTTACCAGTGCATATTTAAAACATTGAATCTAAGGTAAAATTTAAGTTGGAGTCTGAGGTTAGAAAGATGTTAGAACGGTAGAAAAGGATCAGCCAGATAATCATACAGAATTTCTAATAATCCATGTCAAAATATATTTTTTTAAACAGTTCAACTTTTTATCACTTGAACAAGCTGGAACAAGATTTAAATTAATTTAATTTATTTGTTGTCATTTTTTTCCAAGAATTAAAAAACAAAAAGGTTATATGTCTTAGTTTGCAACAGGAATTTGAATGCAGACACAAGCTTGTAGAATGACGAGCTACTTGTTGAAGAAAATTGAGTACAGAAAAAGGATGTGAGAAGACATGATCAACGGCTACTCCCTTTCTAAATCCAGCATGCCCACAAACCAATTAATATTTTCTATGAGATATACACCCCCATTAACCTAGATGTTAACTGAGGTTCAAAAAATGCATAATTATAGTACACAGTAAGTCAAATGCCCATAGAGTTGGATATTCAGCATTCAGGCACATAACATACATTCAAAATAACTTTTTAGGGAATCAAATTATTCCTTTTCGAAACATTAAATACAATATCAAATTAAGATCAATATCCCTTATCGTCTATGATTCCCAGAGCCCACCAGATACTTCACCTTAACTTTCCTAAATTCACTACAATTCCAAAAAGAATATTACTTTGTAGAACCCAGGTGAGTAAAGAGCCAGAAGTCACCGAAAACCACATACTTTTTTATGACCGAAATACCCCTTAGACACCAAACTAATAACACAGGCAGACCCAAAACGCTAGAGCTGTTTTCCAGATAAAACGACAAACAAAACAAAATTAATGGTTTAGTAAACGTTTTCAATGTCGATCTCCCTCACCCAGAAACTTCCCCGTAACCACTCTGTAAAAATAAAATAATTTAAAAAAACTTGATTGTGGTCACCCGGGTCAGAGAATCCCACGCATTTTTGTAACCGCAAATACAAACCAGGGGCATTTCGGTCATTTTATCCAACCCACCAAATCCACTCAAACTCCGGCGATCGCCGCCGTTGAAAATTTGACCCACAGAAAGAAGCTTAAGCTGGTCATTCAGCACAAAGCTCGCACCAAATCAGCAAATTTTTTATTTTTCCTCTGAAAAGTTACTTATTTATTACTTTATTCATTGCTATTGACTTCAAATGATCAGCTAAGAACTAAGAAAACAAAATTCCTTAAATGGAACCCTAACGGCGGCGACTAAGCAAGTGACGTAATGTAAAGAGGGAGGCGCGTGAACTGACCAGGATCCTGGCGGCGAGGGATGGGGAGGGCCCACGGTTGGAGAGGGAGTTGAGAGCCACTTCGGCGGCAGAGTGTTCGGCCTGGCGGAGAGTAGAACAGTAGTGAGGACTCTCGAAGATCTCGCCGTTAAAGTTAACAGTGGCTTTAAATCTAGGCGCGTGGTCGGGACCTTCCCGAATGCACGTATAGGAGGGGAGATTGAAGCAGCTCCTCTGCGCCAGCTCTTGCAGCTGGTTCTTGTACATTTCGAACCCAACTCGTTTGAGTCCACAGCCACTAGTAGTTGAAGTGGTAAATTACGAGTGAAATGAGAGGTGAAGTCGGAGCCAGATCGGATCAAGAGAGAAAGCTGGTCGGGGCGAGAAGATCAAGGTTTAGTTTTAGGGTTTTTGGTGCTGTGAAGAGAAGGAGAAAAACAAGAAGAGGGAGGTTGGGGAGAAGAGAGAAGAGAAGGGGGTAAAATGGTGAACTAGTGAAAGTGGGGATTGATTAATTTAATTAAAGGAATTGAATTAATTAATGGGTTTAATTGAAGATAGTCAACTTAACGTTAGGCTGCATGGATTTAATTTTATTTATTTATTTTTGTTTTATTTATTTGCATTTGCAGTTTTCAACTACTGTATTTATTTATGTCTGGTGGTGGAGACATCCTGCTTTTTAATTTATTATTCTTTTTTTTTTTTTCTTATTCGATTTAGAAATGTTTGATTTTGTTTGTTTTCTCTTAGGTTGTTAACTATCTGGATTACTCTTGGATAATTAAATGTCACTAGATTTATTATCAATTTAATATATGGTTGATTTAATATTTAAATTGTTTCAACATAATATCCATTAAAATTGTATTTATAATTTTCTTTAAAAGGTAAAATCTGTTATTTTAATGTTTAAGTGTCGTTCTTTTATTTTTATTTCCATTTAAAAAATACCTTGAAGAAAAATAATAGGATAATATTATAAATTTTGTATATATATAGTATTATTCACATAATATATAATTAATTTAAATATTATTCACTTATGATTGGTGAATAGATATAGATTAATATTGATTGAATTTGTCAATCCGGTGACCACTAGAAGTCAACTAAGAAATTCATCATTGTTTTTGCATATTATTATATGTATTTTTATTGCAACTACACGTCTATACCTTTCTTTAACCATTTTTTTTCCCTCCTATTATTAAAAGACTAAGTTTCAATTGCGATGTAGTATTAATAAATTTATAAATCGATAAAATAAAATAAACAAGTTTTATTGTACGGTCTTTTTTTTCTTAAAGTTTAGTGATGAATTGGTCTCTCAATTTATTCAACATTTATAACCCAATATTTAACAACTAAACATTATTAATTAATCACTGTTAAACATGTATAAACTATAATTTATAGTTGATATAACACCATCATGCACACTTTAATTAATCTCTGAGTCTATTTGTTGAAATCTATTAAATACGTTACAAATCCAGTAAGTCAAATAAGATAGAAATATGATAAGTGATACTTTTGTGAGACTCGAATATAAGATCTTTAGATAATTTACTTAAATGACTAAAATCTTGTCGTACGGTCACAAGAGTATGGTTATCTAGTTGGTTCAAATTTTTTTTGGGAATATTGACCTTTCTTTTTAGGGAGATTTTTGCAAATTTTATGTTATGTTTATAAATTTTAAAAATATGATATTAAAAAAAAAAAAAAGAGAGAGAGAGAGATGAGTTTTGTTGATATATCATAATTCACAAGTCAGAGCAATGATGAGATAAATATTATGTAAATTATTTGAATTTATGGATCATAATAATAATAATTAATAATTAATTACTGTTTAATGTTAACAAAAGAGCCTGATCCTTGGTATTAATAACCTAATTAATGGAATGGTCACGGGTTCAAACTGTACGGCTAATCACGTGATCTGAACTACTGTCACGTGACCTATTACAGCGTATAGTTATTATCGTGATGGCGTCCACAGTGTAATAGTATCCTCCAGTCCTTTCTAAAACAAGATCATGACTGATAGTCTGATAGTGATCATGCGCAGGTCAGAGGGAGTTGGAATCTCCTACATCGAGTATGTAATTATAATTTTACCCTCGCAAGTTTGTTAAAAAGGGAGTTTATGGTCATTAAACATTAGAATTATAAACAGAAGACTTCATTATCATGGGGAGGGTAAGTGGGGAACAAGCTTTTTCTATTAATCTCCGAAATTGATGAAGTTTGACTAATGAAATTACTAGAATGCCACCATTAAAGAGTTAATAATGAATACTTTTTTTCATTTTCATTTAATAAATTGATGTTGTCGCATACTCGCATTAAATGAAATTTTAGACCAAAGTTGTATTATACTTATCTTATCTCTGGAAAACGCGTTTTTGAATCATATAATATATAATATAATTAATTAATTTTAATTTTTGTCGATGTGAATGTAGTGAAAAGACGTGTTTAAGTTATCGAGGAGAATTAATGGAAAGTATAAAGATGGTTTTAATTAGTGAAGAAATAAAGAAAGTGTGATGTCCATGGCAACTTTATATCCACATGGGAAAGCAATATTACTATTTCCCCCTCAATGTTTGGGGAATTTTTTGTAACTGACAAATACACTCAAAAATTTGTCTCCCCTTCAACAAACTTCCAACTTCCTTATAAAAAGGTTTTTTTTTTTTTCCTCCAAATTTTTGCATTGAAAGTATATAAATCTTTTTCATCCATCGTGTTTGTTTTTCAAATGATATATTAAAATTAAACTATTCATTTTTTAAAAAACTTTATGAATTTTAGTTTCTTTTAATTTTATGTTTCAATCCTTCCATTGTTAAAATTCCAAAAACATTTGTCTAATTTTGGGTTGTATTTGTGACTTTTCAAAATCCTTGGGTGACTTAAATTTATTCCCCGAACCTCGAGGGGAACCAAAACTCTGTAGTTATGGCTGCGTTTGGTTCAAAATTTGGGGGTTTTGAGAAAAGTTTTTTGAAAAAAGTTAAAAAAAAGTTGAATTGGGCAGGTATTACGAGGTAAAATTTATAAATTAATAAAATCTCCTTTATGTTTGTTTTTTTACAAAATACCCCCTATAATAAAACATTAAAAGTTAACAAAAATACCCCTAACCCACCCTCAAACACCCCCAGCCGGCGACCACCAACCGGAGGGCCGAGCAGCCGTATGGCGCATGACGGTTGGATCTTGTCGGTCATGCGTCGCTATGGCCTTTTCCGGCCAGATCCATGGTGGATCTGCCAAAAGGCCAGATCTACGTCAGATCTGGCCGTCAACGGCCAGATCTGGCCGTATTTGCTCTCAACGACAGCCACACACGGTCGTCATTGATGGTCAACGACGACCTTTTGTTGGCCGTCGTGACCGAGTGTTACGGCCAAAGATCTGCCTCAACGGCCAGATCTAGGCCTTAGATCTGGCCTTTTCCGGCCAGATCCACCGTGGATCTGCCGGAAAAGGCTAGATCGACGCATTGCCGTCAGATTCAGCGGTAGTGCCCATTCTACCAGATTCGGCCATTTTCCGTGGTGGTGGCCGGAATCTGGTAAATGTAGATTATTGGGGTGTTTTTGTAATTTAAAAAAAATATTTAGGGGTATTTAATTTAATTATCAAATTTAAGGGTTTAAAAAGTTAATAATTTTGAGGTAATATTTTCAAAAATCTGAATTTTTGGGTATTTTACTGTTTAACTTTTTTGGGAATACTAAAGTAGTATTCCCAAATGTAAAACAACGCAGCCTAAGTATTCTATTTCCATTTTTCTTTGAAGAGGAGAGAGACGGTCACGACTGATTCAATTCAGGTTTATAACTACACCTCTTTTCCCGTTTTACTACCATTTCTTGCAATTTGAAGGTCAACTGGAATCATAGTGACCAAGATTGAACCTGAATGGAGAAGAAACCAAATTATGAACCTCTTTTTAGCAAATCATTGACAATGGATTTGCTTTGCTATGCACATCTAAAGCATATTGGCTTTGTTATAATCCCTTGATTATTAAGGAAGACTCTATCATTATTGCTGAAATATAGCTAAATCGTAACAACTTCTGATATTCAATTGACTTTGGTGGAACCGAATAATCTGTCGTGGATTAATGAAAATTGGCCTAAAAAAAAATTATGCAAAAAGAAAAGAAGTTGAAGATAATTTTTAAAGTGGTTATGTGAGTTGGAATCAAACCTACATCCACTGTGATGCTATTCCAATATTTGGTGAGGTAGTTACAAAAGAATTGTTTATTGTTGCCTTGCAATGATGACCTCACCCTTTTCTCTCTTTTTTCAAGGGTTTTTATACAATCAAATTATAATTGTTGCCGGAGAAATTTTAGGGATGACATGATTTTGGGAGGTTGATCTCACGATTCTTGGCATCGTTTATAAGCCGAAACTATAGGGATTGTTTGGTTGGAAGGATAAATAGGTTAGTATGTTACATAGATTGCTAAATTGTCTTCCTTTTTAAATATTAACATAATATTATTTAAGAATAATATTTTTATTATTATTTGTTGAATAATTTCTTTTAACCACCACATTTGAAATTCTGCTAAAACAACCCAACCATATAAAACATTAATTTGTAGCAAAATCACCTCACCCACCCCAAGCTACTATCGACAACTAGCCACCACGGCCGGCCGTTGCCGACAGTCGACAAAATCGAGCATGAATGGCTGTATATGGTCGGTCATGCGCCAACAAAGCCATTTCCGACCATGAATCACAAATCCATCATGAAACGGTCATAAAAATGACCAGATATAGCCGTTTCTGTCCATGGATCTGACTGGCCAGATCCCACCGGTCTTGCATCATTACAGCGACTGACACCTACGGTCGGCGGTGGTCTTGGGTGGTGGGGTATTTTGTTAATTTTTAAACTTTTTTGTGACTGGGGTGTTTTAATAATTTCTCAAATGTATGGGGGCAAGGAAAATTGTTATTTGGTAGATATTTAAGGGCAATTGTGTCCAAAATGGTATTTAATTAAAGACAAAATAGGTATAAAAATTAGATTACTCAGTAATATTTTAATCTTAGGGGTGGGAGAGGGTATCAGATTACCCCCACGTTACCAACAGTAAACATTATTTGTAACAAAAGAATCCTGTAATATTTTATTACTTACAAACCAAACACCAAAATCTTACAAAATAAACGAAAATTACCCTGATTATCTTATATATCCCACCAAAAGTATTAAATTTTTTGAAAATTTAAGGAAAAAAAAAACTTCAGCCCGACATTTCGTAGACGATGTAAACAAGTCAATCCACGGAATCAAAAACGAAACATACTAGTCAAACAACGCCGCCGTATTATTCCACGATATGCTTATGCTCAGCTCAGCCGAAGTTGAAGGTTAGGAAAATTACAAGAAAACTCAATGTAAGTTGTACGTAGTAATGAATCTGAAATAAAAAACAAGTCTTTTAGAAAGGTAATGGAATGGTATAATTACATCATTTTCCCACAACTTGTACGCGGGACGGGACACGTTAATCACGACAAATTCTCTAATTTATAAAATTCCCCTGCATTTCTTAAAAAAAAAAAAAATTAGAAAATATTTTATTTAATTATTACATGTTGAACATTATTGATAACATGTTCCACTTCATGTGTTATAAAGTCTACATAATACTGTTAGCTTGATATGGTAGTATGTTTGTCATTCATCACTACTTGTGTGATCTAACTTAGCATTAAAATACTCTTTGTTAAAAATGTTTGAAAATTTTAATAAGGAAAAGGATCACGATTATGAACAATCAGGTCAGGATACCATCAAACAACAATTTAACTCTCTCTTAAAATGTAATGAGCACGAACATCCATAAATGAATTGTAAAGGAGCATCAAAGTCAGTAAACCGTTTGAAATAAAAACATAATCACCAAGCCTTGGAGACAGAGGCAGATGAGAGAAATGAGTTCAAGGATTGGGAACATTAAGAAAGGCTTGATTCTGTTCTGGTGTATTATGGACTGGGGAGGTTTCACTTAAAACTTGAGACTCCACACTGCAACTGCGATTAAATCTTTAAATGCCCGCAAACCATTGAGAAACCAATCAAAGGGCATAAAGAACAAAATAGTCATTCATGATAGTGTAACAATAAAAACATTATCCAACCTCTTCAATACTTGTACATTCACCTTTGATGCTCTGCACACACAGGTCAAATTTTAAATGTAATTTTCAAGTGTTTGGATTGTGGCAGGCCTTGTCTATTGATTCAGATATTTACTAGTAAAATACTGCCTAACTTTAATTAGTGTACATATCAACGACTACTTTTAGAGGTTATCAATTGGACAAACCTTAAGAAGGTAACCATACAAACAAGTAACTAATTATAACCATCATGCAGTTGCAGCGGAGTGGGAAAAAAAAATTATATGAGCTTTTATTAAATAAACAAAACTAGGGTACATGCTGTGTAACAGAATAATTTGGGACATCACCATGAAAAGGGGCTTGCTCCCTGCAAAAATATCTCATTTTCCACATCCTTCACCCACTGACAAACCCGGTTGCAGGTCTTTATAGCCGAAGCCTGCACATTCAATTCCACAAAAATTTGTTACATACTCGATAAAATGAACCACAACAGACATTGCAGATTTACCCTGCCAAACTAGCTTAATTGATGCATATCTATCAAGGATAAAGGTAAAGAAAGTCTTTCAAGGTTTACAGATATCAACAAGTTAATTACCGTATCAAAAATATAGTTTCCCAAGTAAAATTGCCTTGACCAGTAATTATCCATGAAGACTTCAATAATTACACTTTTCACAGAGATAACTCATTTTGAAGATATTAGAGCTAAACTTCTTTACAAGTTATAACTAGAAAAGAAATCTTTCATCTGCATGATCAAAAAGCAAACCTTATCTGCAAGTGGATCAAAGGCTGCATAAAGTTCAAAATCCTGCGTGACCCAGCAAAGAAGAACTGCCACATGAAAGCAATTGTATAAATTCAACAGTAAAGCCTTCCGATCAAGCATGCATATATATGAACAAGTAATGTTATTCAATCAAAAGAAGAAATTAAGTTAGCAACGTTGCAAAAGAGGATCCATCAACAAAAGTCCAATCTTGAATACAGCAGAAACTTCATAGTATTTGGTCCCGGAAAATATTGCTTATGTCTATGAATTAGCTACAAAGCTTCAACTGTAAATGATCAAAAGAAATACCCAGGTCCATCAAACCATAAACACTAATGGCTTCAACTTGTAAATGTATGAAATGAGAACCTCTGAAAGGCATTTATTTCTGTGGGATGAGAGCACAAAATTTTCAAACAACTTGGCATCATTTTCTGTTCTACCATGAAGTTCATTTTCCATAAAATCCCAAAATTTCTTGGTTTGAGATGCCATTTATTGTGTGTAAACTTTGTAAAAAATTGTGAGATAAGAAGAATAGCCTGTGCAAAATGAAAAAAACTGCTCAAGCAGATAATTAGATGTATCCTGAAATTTTAAGATGTAATCTAAAATAAAGAAGAGAGGAAACTTTTACCATAGTTTTCATCTCTTCTAAACTGAGTTTTGTGGGGCCCAATGTCTTTATCATGCATGGAAGAGTAAAGTTTTTGGTAAGCTCTATACAATCTGCAAGCAAGAAACTAGTTATCCAACAGACAATAAAAACCAAAACTAATAATGCTAAAAGATCTGAGAAATGATTAAGCAATTACCTTTTCTGCTGTTGAGGACTGCTAATTGGTGGTGAGAACTCAGAAGACGCATACTGATCCAGATATATACTGCGATAAATAAAATGCCAAAGTCCAGAAGGACCACCAATACCAAAAACTGATTCACTAAACCCTTCATGAGAATCTGTTAAAAGCCTCTGTTGGCTCAAATGATGAGATATTGAAGAACGAGGCAGTGGATCAATAGGCAAATCCTCAACCCGCATTCCCCCTTCTAAGATGGATCTCTGAACTTCACTAAGAACATTTGACTTCACAAGGACACTTTCAATACGAATCCTATAAAAGATTTAAGTCAAATGTCTCAGTATAATATCTATTTGCTACAATCATGAGCTCATTAAGGTTTTTTTATTTTCTTTTTGGGCATGTCGGTATTTGGATACCAACCATATCACAATCACAAGGTTACAAAAAAAAAAAATTATAATTGATCAAAGAAGTTGAAAGTTGAAACACATATCTCTATATCCACAAATACTACTTATTAGATTTCAACAGCAATGTTTACCTGCAATCCTTAAGATGATAAAAGGCATCCGAACTAGTAGTAAGCAACATCAGGTATGTGTCCACCTGTCATCAGAACATGAAATTGCCAAATAAATTCTTCTCTTGTTATGATAACACACTGATAATGCCAATGATGAATATGGGATGTGAAAAAGATAATTCAAGAGGAGAAATTCAGAGATATTCCATTTTCTTGCTCTCTTGTACACTTCGGTTTCTAAAAAGTTCAAGAGATATTCCCCTTTTCCCAATCTAGTTGGGATGCTGCAGTGGTTTCATTAGATGTTTTGCTGTTTATATTTTAGCTGTTTAGTTTCAGTGGACTCCTTGTCTACACTTTTTGTTAATTTGCTTTAAGTACTATAAATTTCAGTTTTTTCTCCACCAGTAGGACGAAAAAGAAGAAGAAGAAAATAAAAGACAAAACCATTCCTCCAACAATCACAGACAAAACTTTAAGTGGTGGAATTGTATGAGATTAAATTTTGTGATTCTTGTCTCACTCACGTCAAAATAATGGACATAAGCATATAAAAATGCCATGGGATTATATCTTGGCAGGCAAATTGGTGAGAAAGATTCAGATGTCCTGCAAAAATCCAGAAAACCAAGTAAGACTCAACACCACAAAGAAATTCAGAAATCGCAAACATTAAGTCCAAGCCAACAGAATACAAGGATAATTCCAATTGTGAATATTCTAGTCCCTAATTTTATAAATATGTAAAGAATGTTACAACTTTTAAGCTAATCAACTGTAATATATAGCTGACAAGGATCACATGGAACTAGACCGATCGTTATGAGATAGGCTGACGCCAATCAAGTTTTCCATACAAGGTCAGTAAGAAAGAAAAGAAGATGTGCAATTAAGAGAAAATTAATAATTTTGACTTTCTTTTTAATTTTTATAAAGAAGGCATGCTAAAGCACATCAAATGACAGGAAAAATAAAGAATATATTCATGAAAAAATTAACTTCAATAGAAATATCACATCCTACTCATGAAATTAATATTACTTAACAAGCATCTATGAAATAAGTTCATTCATCAACAGCATAATCAGATAGAGAGCCAACATTATCAACTGCCAATCTTAAACTGCCAGCATTATTTCTATAGCAATACATGGAAAGGATTTTGATACAACACGCGAAATGAGGGTTTATAATAAGAGCCGTGGGAAGAAGCACCAGGGAATCAATTGTGATTAAGGGAGCAGCTAAAGTGTGAATAAACAGGTGGCAACAGATAAGTGGCTGAGAATGGAATTCTGTTAGGGAAGGAAGTGAATAAAAGGGAGCAGCAGAGGTTGAAAAGGCATCAAGAGAGAATTGAGTAAAAGGGGAGATAGCTGGCCCTCGAAGTCCAGCGTAGCAGTACCATTTATTTTCCTTGTTAATTGTTAATTGAATTCTGGTATTGAGAAGTGTCCATACATGAATGTAAATCTGACTTTACCAGGAAATACAAATTTGAAGTTCTGAATGTTTAGATTGTTTATATTTAATAGTTGAATATTTGATGCTGTGAATTTGTGGGTGATTGAACTAGTATCAGAGAGTAGGTTCGCATCAATTTGGTATTAAAGCACGAGTGTGGGTAATGGTAGCAACGAGAATGGAATCAAGACTAGAAAATGTGTAAAGAGAAGTGACGAAATTGGGGGTTGACATGGGAACGATTCGTGAGTGTATGGTGGAGATACAAAGTTGGATGAGAAGAAAAGATGAAGAGGAAGCTGGACGAGGTGAACCATCATCATCCAGGAACGTGAGAAACCAAGGTGGGGAAAACCAAAACGGGATCAGTGGATCTGGAAGTTCAGGATAGAATCAGAGTGAGGTAGGAGGACGTAAATTTGAGTTACCTATTTTTATGGGGGAAGATCCGTATGGGTGGATTTTTAGAATTGAGAGGTACCTCAGTTTAAATGGAATTCCAGATGAAGGGAAACTCACAACTGCAGCAGTATGTATGGAAGGGGAAGCTATTAACTGGTATCAGTGGATGGAGGTCAGAGCACCGGTTAACTTGTGGCCATCGTTCAAACTCACCTTAGTTCAGAGATTCAGTGGATCCCAAGAGAGTAACCCTTACGAGACACTCATGGCCATGAAACAAACCAGTACAGTTGCAGAATTTAGACGCAGGTTTGAGGCGGTGGCTGTTCTGTTGGTGGAAGAGAAGGAAGAAATCTTGAGTGCTGCGTTTTTTAATGGACTGAGGGCAGAGATTCGGGCCGAATTAAGACTGATACAGCCCAACACACTTCTTCAAATCATAGAGAGAGCCCATAGAGTGGAGGAACGCAACTGGGCTTTAGAGGAGGCAAAGCATGGCCCAGCAAGAACTAATAGATGGAATGGGCCTGGTATTCATGTTGGGTCAAATAACTTTGGACCCAGAAATTTTAACCCAACTTTTAACCCAATTTCAACCCGACCCGATTCACTCAAATCCCCAAATGCAAATGAATCCCTAAAATCAAATACATTTTCCAATTCAGTCTCCAACGTGGGACGACGAAACACAGAGAGTAACGCCATGGGCTCATCGTTTCATTCTTCTCCCCGCGAACACGCGTCTACAACTTTCAGGCCCTTCGATAGAGTTCAGCCACCACGACATGATTTCCCTTTTCGAAAGATGACAGAGGCAGAAATCCAACGAAAGAGGGAAAAAGGCTTGTGTTTCAAGTGTGATGGGAAGTATTTCTTTGGTCATAAGTGTGGTGACAAGCAATTTCAAGTAATTTTAGTTGACAAAGAAGAAGAAGATCCGGATCCAGGTGACATGGAAATCAGTGAAGCAACGATGGAAGAACAAGGCCAAGGTAATGTTGAACTTTCTTTGAGTTCGGTTGTTGGAATCAATGGACCAAAAACGATGAAGTTGAAGGGGAGTATAATGGGTCAGGAGGTGATTATCTTGATTGACAGTGGGGCTTCCCACAACTTCATTAGTAAGGAGATTGTTGAAAAGTTAGGCATTATTGTGACACAAACACAGTCGTTTGGGGTATGTGTTGGAGATGGATATAAGGTAAGGAGTGAGGGCGAATGTAAGGCAGTATGTTTAGAAGTTCAGGAGGTACGGATAATTCAAGATTTTTTTCCTTTTGACATGAGTAGTGCAGATGTTGTCCTCGGTATGGCTTGGTTGGAAACATTGGGTGAAACTACAATGGATTGGAGAAAGCAGGTCATGAAATTTCAACTGGGTAAAGAAATGGTGACTCTTATAGGTGATCCGGCGTTGAGTAAAACAATGGTTTCCCTGAAAGCAATGATCCGAACATTGAAGAGTGAAGGAACTGGTTATCTGGTTGAATTTGGGCAATTACAAAAACAATCGGATGAAGAAGCTAGTGTCAGTAGTAGCCTGTTATCAGTGTTAGCCAAATTTTAGTCTGTCTTTGAGCCTTTGCCGGGATTACCACTGAGTAGACCTCAGGATCATGCCATTCGTTTAAATCCTGATGCCCAAACCCCAAACCTTCGACCTTACAGATATCCCTATTACCAGAAAAATGAGATTGAGATAATTATTAGTGAGATGTTAGCTTCAGGGATCATTAAGCCGAGCATCAGTCCTTTTTCCAGTCCGGTCCTACTGGTTAAGAAGAAAGATGGTGGGTGGCGGTTCTGCGTTGATTACAGGGCACTCAACAAAGTAACAATCCCAGACAGGTTTCCCATTCCTGCCATTGACGAGTTATTCGATGAACTTGAAGGGGCCAATGTATTCTCCAAGCTGGATTTGAAGTCCGGGTACCACCAAATCAGAGTGCGACCAGAGGATACCCACAAGACAGCTTTTCGAACTCACGAAGGGCACTACGAGTTCCTCGTTATGCCATTCGGGTTGACCAATGCCCCGTCCACATTCCAAGCCTTGATGAACGAGGTTTTTCGGCCATACCTTCGGAAGTTTATCCTGGTATTCTTTGATGACATTCTAGTGTACAGCAAAACAATGGCCGACCACATGTAGCATCTCAGTCTCACATTTCAGACACTGCTAAAACATCAATTAGTGGCCAACCGAAAGAAGTGTTTCTTCGACCAACCCCAATTAGAATATTTGGGCCCTTTCATTTCGGCACACGGGTTGGCTGTGGATCCCTCAAAGATTGAAAGTATTGTCAACTGGCCCCAACCGAAGGATGTGAAAACACTCAGAGGGTTCCTCAGCTTGACAGGGTATTACAGATGCTTTGTGAAAGGGTATGGTAAGATAGCTCTTCCCTTGACTAATTTATTGAGAAAGGATTCATTCATATGGGGTGAGAAACCTCAGGAAGCTTTTGAGGCATTGAAATCTGCCCTGACCAGTGTACCGGTGTTGGTAATGCCTGATTTCTCTAAACAATTTCTCATTGAAATTGATGCGTCTGGTTGTGGTTTGGGAGCTGTTTTAATGCAGGAAGGAAGGCCGCTTGCTTTTCTCAGTAAAGGGCTATCAGCAAATTTGAAACTCAAGTCGGTTTACGAAAGAGAAATGATGGCTATCGTGATGGCGGTACAGAAATGGAGACATTATTTGCTTGGCCGACATTTTGTCATCAGAGCTGACCAGAAAAGCCTCCATTTTCTGACTGAACAAAGGTTGTTGAATGAAGAGCAGCAGAAATGGGTGTCAAAATTACTGGGGTTGCAATTTGAAATACAATACTGCCCAGGGCCAGAGAACAAAGCTGTGGATGCATTGTCCCGGCGGCCCGCGAATGTGGAGAATAACGCCATTTCAATGGGCTGTTTCGACAGATTCGAAGAACTGGAAGAGGCCATCCAACAAGATGATAAGTTGCGGCAGCTCACCCAACAGCTCATGGTTAACCCTCATGGCCATCCCCATTTCAAACTCAGGGGCAGACACCTTATGTACCAAAACAGGTTGGTTGTTCCGAAACAGGGCCCTCATATCCAAAAACTTTTGCATGAATTTCACTCATCCCCGATGGGAGGCCACTCTGGATTCTACAAAACATACAAACGCCTGATGAATGTGTTTTATTGGATGGAATGAAGAGGGATATCCAAAATTATGTGAACTCTTGTAGTGTGTGTCAACAAAACAAATATGAAGCATTGCGGCCTGCTGGTTTATTGCAGCCCCTTCCTATTCCAATCCAGGTTTGGGAAGATATTTCCATGGATTTTATAGTGGGGCTTCCGAAAGCACACAATGTGGATACTATCTTGGTGGTCGTTGACAGACTCACTAAATATAGCCATTTTCTCACACTCAAACACCCTTATACAGCCAAGGAAGTGGCAGCCGCATTCATCAAAGATGTGGTACGACTCCACGGCTTTCCAAGGACGATTGTTTCGGACCGCGATCGAGTGTTCATGAGCCATTTTTGGGGAGAACTATTTAAGCAAGCTGGAACTAAGCTTCATATGAGCTCGGCCTATCACCCGTAGACAGATGGTCAAACGGAGGTTGTTAACAGATGTTTGGAAACTTACCTTCGTTGTTTTGTAGGGAATCAACCTCGACAGTGGCCTCACTGGATTCCGTGGGCGGAATTCTGGTTTAATACTACTTACAGCAACTCCATGGGAATGAGTCCTTTCAAGGCCTTATACGGACGAGATCCTCCAACATTATTGAAATACGCAGACCACAGCTCCCCGGTAGATGAAGTGAATCAGTAGATTCAGAATCGCAACAATATTATCTTGGAGCTTAAGGAGAATTTACATAAGGCTCAAAACCGCATGAAAAGTTCGGCCAATGCGAAGAGACGGGATGTTCAGTTTGAAGTGGACGAATCTGCATACCTTAAGCTACAGTCCTACCGTTTGAAATCACTTGCTGCCCGCTGCAATGAAAAGCTAAGTCCCCGGTTTTATGGGCCATTCCGAATCCTAGAGAAAATCGGATCAGCCGCCTACAGGTTAGAACTTCCAGCTAGTGCTTGTATCCACAATGTCTTTCATGTGTCCCAACTCAAGAAAGCCAATTTTCCTCCGCCAAACATTCAGCCCCTTCCTGATTCCTTAAATGAGGACCTGGTTCTAATGGTCAAACCAGAAGACGTGCTGAAAGTGCGCAAACTAATCAATGGTCAAAGAGAAGTTCTAATTAAGTGGAAAGGGTTACCCCACCATGAGAATACTTGGGAAGAGTATGACGGCTTGAATTACCAATTTCCTTCCTTCCACCTTGAGGACAAGGTGGCTCTTCTTCAGGAAGGTATTGATACAACACGCGAAATGAGGGTTTATAATAAGAGGCGTGGGAAGAAACACCAGGGAATCAATTGTGATTAAGGGAGCAGCTAAAGTGTGAATAAACAGGTGGCAACAGATAAGTGGCTGAGAATGGAATTCTGTTAGGGAAGGAAGTGAATAAAAGGGAGCAACAGACGTGGAAAAGGAAAAAGAGAGAATAGAGAAAAGGGGAGGTAGCTGGCCCTCGAAGTCCAGCGTAGCAGTACCATTTATTTTCCTTGTTAATTGTTAATTGAATTCTGGTATTGAGAAGTGTCCATACATGAATGTAAATCTGACTTTACCAGGAAATACAAATTTGAAGTTCTGAATGTTTAGATTGTTTATATTTAATAGTTGAATATTTGATGCAGTGAATTTGTGGGTGATTGAACTAGTATCAGAGAGTAGGTTCGCATCAGATTTCCAAATAAACAAGTCAATATATAGCAGAGCCCAAAGAGTTCTCCTTAGAGTCCATAGTCATTTTATACTTTCACAACACCCATGCCAAGTTAATCAACAAAAGATGATGCAAGACTCATCAAAGTCAATCTATTTACCTGAATGATTCTGAAGACATAACAAAGTTGGAAAGAAGTAGCATATCATCAGGATGAAGAGAGGCTTTTTGTGCACCAACAAGACTCACAACCTGGAATTTAACTCCAAGTGAGAAAATGCCATTGGCATCAAAAGATTATAGACTTAAAGATCAATAAGACCTTAAAAATTGAAGTGCTTACAAAGAAAGAGAAAGACCAAAGAGCGATGAGGGGGATTTTACCTTGTATTTACACATTAGCAATGCAAACAGGACACCTGAATCAGCAACATCTTGCAATATAGCACCAGCAGCTTGCCTTGTTGCATAAGCGAGGGGGAGACAAGTATACGCATGAAGGAAGGAGGCTGGATTCCTAACAAGGAAGAAATGGTTGGCTAATTCAACAGTGTCATCCAACTTACAATCATGAAAGGTGAAGTATGGGTATTCCAAAGTGCAATTAGTTATAGAAACATACGGAGTTGTATGCAAACATATATGAAAAAATTTAGGTATTGAAATCACGAAGTTCTTAAAATTCGAGCTAAAGGTAAGTGACTAATTGTTAGCTTTGATTTCTACATTTTCTTAAGCCAGCGACCATTGTCCGCACATTGAACTTCAGAAAGTCCACAAACACACACACATATATGTATGGGCTTCTTCTTCTTATTCTCAGCAACTAGATCTAGACCACCACTACCTAATCTCCGAAGTTTTGATTTATTCTGAAACCCTAACGAGGTTTTCAAGCATAAACCCTAAAATCAGCAATCCCAAAATTATCACTCTCACTATTTACTACCTAGGAATAGCATCTATCGATTTGGCTTATTTTGTATATATCAGCCCCAAAACCATACCTTACCACTAAACCTTTATAGTATAATACCCCTAAATCAAAGCATAAGAAATTCAAGATAAGTGCCAGACAGAAACAGCCTAACCTGGAATATTTAACCGTTACACCATTTTAAATCCTAAATTCTTTATTTATTTATTTTTGGTGCTCAATTTAAACAAATAAGCAACCACACCCAGCTGACTGAAAAAATTCTGCTGAATTAGAGAGATTTCAACAACTTTTGTCCTATAAAATAGAGAAAAGAGGTAATTGAACGAAGATAGAAAAAAAAAAATAAGGAAACCCACAAAGGGGTAAAAAAAAAAAAAAGGTCAAAACAAATATAAACATTCACAAAAAGGTCAGAGAAACAAACCAGCTGAAAGAATGAATGAGTGATGAGAAGACAACATCCGTTCCTCCAAGCAGGGGTGTCATATCAAACTTTGGGTTCTTCTCGAAGCATCTGTTTACGGACTTTGTTAAAATAAGTATCATCTGCATTGATACCATATCAATCAAATGACAGTGGAACAATCAAAATGATTCTGGTTTATTAAAGCTGTACTGGGCTAATAATGTAAAGGGTAATTAACAAAGTAAATCACAATCTGTTGGTACAGCATCAGGTAAAACACAGCTGCCAGAAATCAAAATTCTGAGCGGGAGATTGTAATAACCTGGCCATATAGAAGCTCTAATTGTCCCCTTAATGATTCATAAGGCTCTTCCGTGCAGCTAATGCAAACTAAGTAGATTGGTCCCTTCACAAGAAAGATTACCTGGACACACAGAAATGTCAACCCAATCTAAGTCAACAGATTCAAAAAATCAAGACTTCACTCTCTAAATGAGAATTATAACATCAGCAAACTCATGCAGAACCACAAGGCATAAAGAAAAGACATTTAAGCTAACCATTACATTGCATCTTGCCATTGTTGCTTTCTTGGAATTTAGGATGACAAAATACATTTCAAAATACTCAATTTAAATGTTATATTAGCAAGGAAACAAAAACACAGTTTTTATCAGAACCCAAGAAACAAAGATTTATTAGAACGTTAAGAGCTCGAAGTAAAAATTTAAATCAGCTAGAAGAAGTGAAAACTCAAAAACACCTGATGCTTCCCTGCCTTAACCAATTTGACACGATCACCACTGAAAAACAGTAAAGCAATTAATGGAGGTAAGTACTAAAATTCAGTAATACAACTGCTAAGAAAGATTACCCTGAGAACAGATATATGCTTCATTGTGAATTCATTAAAATAAAGCAACAGATGCAGCCACATACCCATTCTCCACAAAGGAAATAATTGCTTGTAATGTTGCTGAAAAGCCCGCTAGCTTATGTTCGTCTCCATATCTAGAAGTCAATGAAAGATGCAATGAAAAACTGAAACAGATACTAAACATTTTCCTCCACTGTGAATCAAGATGGATGCAACTTGAGCACTACAGAATGCTGAATTTCATAAGCACAAGAGACAAACCTGGAATATATTGGTTTCCCAGAGTGACTCAAAATGAAAAAGTGTTTCTTTCTCTTTCTCCATGATATGGAAGCATCATCCTGCACTTTATTTATAAATCAAACAGGATATAACATTGAAAAATATACTCATAAACAGAAGATTAGTACTATACGATCCTTCTACTCGTCTCAACTTCACTCATTATAGAGCTTGAACTCCATAACTATTTGCTAATGTGCAATTCCCATAGCTCTCTGGGGTGTGTGTGTGTAGTCTTCAAATGTTAAAAGTACACTGCCTGCTAGACACATTGCTAAATTTTTATCTAGAAACATTACACTTGTGGACACTATACAGGAATACTGGAACTCTTCAAGGAGAATAGCACATCTCATCACATTGAGCATCAAACTTGTAACATTTAAAAAAAAAATGCCAACAATAAACTGACAATGTTCAATATACTAATTGCCCGGTCCATTACATTAAGCATCAAACTTTCAACATCTTAAACAAAATGTAAAAATTTTCATATTCAATGAAACAATAACTTCCCACAATGCACTACACAAACAAGAAATCTCCCACTCTTGGTCCATCATTTCCTGTCATTGAGAAATCAATTGCAAGACCTTCTCCACACTCAGTTGGACAGCAAATTCTCCAACAATTTACAAAATCAAAATTCAACACATTCCAAATCAACAAAGCACAACCAAAACCGACTGACTCACCTCATCAACGTGGCGTTTACCAGGCACCCAAGCGGCCTGAGAATCGTGAACTCCATCACCAAAACCATCATCATTCCTCACTTCCTGTATTTCATCCTCATCAATTCTCGAATTACTCGTCTCGCTACTACTCCCTCTCTCTCCCGCATACCCACTACTGCTAGCACTGGAAGACCCATCCGCCTCCACTTCTGCCTCCGAACTCTTCCTCCCCCACGCCAATTCACTATTCTCATTCACTGATCCATTACCGTTGGATTCGGTCAATGTTACTGACGCCAATGACAACTCGTCTTCGATTGGTTTAGGGCTAGGATTAGGGTTGAGTTCGTCATCTGAGGCTGGTGCTGATGAAGAGGAGGACATTGAATTTGAAATTGGATTCAATTTGGGGCCTGCTGTAAATGAAAGTTTAGATTTTTATGGAATCTTCTGACGATGACTAGGTTTAAGTGGGAAATAGTTTAGAGGTCCATGCCCAGCCTACCAGTCGTCGCTTGGTTGTTTAATTTCTCTCTGTGCGTAAAATTTGCGTTGCGAGAGACGACGAGCTTCTGACCAGTAGGTGCAGCTTAGCGAGCAATCGACTCCGGATTGATTCGTTTTGATTCTGGATTTTCAGCCTTGTAATTTTGGGCCACAAATTCATGGGCTTTTACTTCTAAGGAATAAGGATTGTCATGCTTTCAGATATATTTTGGGTTATATCTTTGGGCCTTTTCCTGGAGATGGAGATAAAACCATTAGCTTAATTTGAATCCACCATGTAGTTTTGTCCACTTCCATCCTTATGGATACGTTTGAGCGTCTGCATGGGAGTGTTTTTTCCATTGTTTCTTTTTTGGAGGTTTTTAATTAGACTGATTTTAAAGTGTTTTAAAATCAGTATTTATCAGATTTTTTATGTATTAGTTTTGACTGGCTCGAAACCCCCATAACTAGTGTAGTGTATTTTTGAGGGGTTTATAAAACGCCATAAATCAGATTGTTTTGGTTAGTTTTAAAATTTTATTCTACAAATACCCTATCTACTATAAAACTATCTCAATTATATCCAAAAAAAAAAAAATTAATCATATTATGCACGTCTTCAACCATATTAAATATAAAATAATTTTAAGCAATCATAAAAAAAATATTAAAATCTCATTTCTAGATGCCTTCTTGGAGAAGTGGAGTTACAATTTTTCAATCATTTCAGATGTTGCAAAGAATGGCGAAGAAGGACAAGAAGACTTTATCACATTTGAAATTATAAAATACTAATAAGTAGAAAACAAATAACAAACTCTTACCTTATAATTGAAAAAACAAAACTCTCAAGTACTGATTAGAGTTGGGGTATTTTTATGGGCATATATGTAAATTTATCATTTTAAAAAACTGTTAGAACCGCTGGAAAATAAACTTCCAAGCACAGGTTATGTGTTTTAAAAACTGCTATTAAAAACCCCTCAAAACCGCTACGATGGTCTACCCTCAAAACTACTACGGTGGTTTACCCTCATATCTGCTACCATAAAACTCCCAAGCAGACCCTAAGGGTTGTGTCAAAGTACATTACTATAATAATACATAAACATGAAACTTGTAAACTCACAATATAAAATTTGTAACATGTACTTTTACATGACTATATTATAGCCAACTTTTACATGACTATATTATAGCCACTAAGGGTGATTGGTTCCTGGGACCTTGTATTTTTTTAGGGAATTGGAATCGGAATTCCTAGATGAAACTGAAACCTGAAACACAGGTTCTGGTTCCGATTTGGTACCTAGGTTAACTTTAATTACCTCCACTTTTAAAAAATGTTAAATACACCTAATAGTTTATAAAAATTATAATTCAGTCCCAATTCCTACCCAAATACCTAGACCTTGGTTCCGATTCCCGATTCCAACACTGTTGGAATCAGAACCAGACTCGAGAAGTCCTGATTCCAATTTTTCAAAACTAAAACCAGATCCTAATAAGGCCAATTTTGGTTCTATCCTTTACTCATGCTCATCCCTAGCCATAGCCATGTTCCTAGTGGCTTTAAGACTCGATGAGAAGTTGGCAAAAGATGAGAATCATGAGGACAATTTTATAATGCAGAAGCCATCGTTGTCAAACTTAGGAGCTAAAGAATTGTGTTGTTTCCTTGTAAAAAAAAAGGCAGTGATTCCCCACCCATGCCAAAGCCATGCATGCATTATCCAAAGCCATCCGGGTTTGATGATTATCCAAAGAATAGATATATTATGAATACTTTTCCATAAGAGAATAAATACATACGTTAGAATATTCTCCCTTGGCCCAACTTCTTGTACTTTCACCAACATTCTAGTTTATCCATTTCGTATTACACAATCATCTTCAAATGTTATGCTACATTTGGCAAATATTTTCACCTATCACTTGGTACCACTTCTACCAAATCTGGTAACCATGTGATTGATGAATGATACATGAATCCACGTTTTCAATTAATAGAAATTGTGTAAATTAAATCTTCGCGTGAAATAAAAGTAGTAAAGGGAAATTTGTGAACTCCGAAAGCTAAACGCGTCATAAGAAAAACATAGAATAATAACTGAACACAATGATTTACTCGGGTTCGTTCATTTTTCAAGAACCTACGTCCAACATTTAAACAGAACGATTTTATTGAGTATCAGAAAACTGCAGAATACAAAAGATAAACAATATTGGCAACTCACTCTTCTCTCTATCTTCACACCTAAGGTTTTTAATTATTACAGAAAATATATAATAGAAATCTAGGCTCCGTTTGGTTCACTTTTTTACACTTTTTAGAAAAATTTTGTGAAAAAAGTTAAAAAAAGTTGAATTGGGCGGGTATTACGATGTAGGATTTGAAAGTTAATAAAAGTACCCCCTATATTTATTTATTTATTAAACACCCCTATAATAAAACATTAAAGTTTAACAAAAACACCCAAACCCATTCAAAAAATATGGACAAGCGGAGGGTGGCCGGAGTGGTCATATCGGCCTATGACCGGCTAGATCTTGTCTGTCGTGCACCGATATGGCCTTTTTCGTGGATCTGGCCAAAAAATGTCAGATCTAGCCATTGACGACCAGACCTGGCCGCATTTACTCATCAATGACGGCCAACATATAGTCGTCGTTGATGGTCAACGACAACCATATGTTGGTCGTCGTTGACGACTAGCTACGACCAGATGTTTGGCCTTAGATCTGGCATTTTCCGGCCAGATTCAGCTGGTAGTGTGCCGTTTTACCAGATTCTGGCCATCTTCCGGCAGTGGTGGCCGGAATCTGGTAAATGTGGGTTGCTGGGGTGTTTTTGTAAATTATAAAAATATTTAGGGATATTTAATTAAATTAACAAATTTAAGGGGTTTAAAAAAAGTTAAATAATATTGTGAGTTTTTGTAATTTTACTGTTTAATTTTATTGGGAATACTAATAGTAGTATTCCCAAAAGGGAACCAAACGGAGCCCTGATCTCATTTGGGCTTACCAAAATCTAAGCTAATTCAGGCCCAAATATTAGTAAACTAATTTTAAACCAAATTAAACATTGGGCTTACCGTGAAGGGGTCCAAAATTAGTCGCCTTAAATAAATAATTTGTCAAAACTAAGAGAAGTATACAGTATACATCAACAACACCATATTCAACATTATCTATTATTAGGCAAGGCCACTATTTTCAATTTTTTAATAGGAAAATAATACAGTCACCGATGGTAGTACACCGAATGACATAGCAAAATCCTGACCGTTTATTAAATTTAACTTAATATTAATAAATGTTCAAGGGTGCGTTTGGTTTATTATTTTGGATAGGATTTTGGGGATAGTATTGGATAATTGAATATAGGAGTATTACGAGGTAAAATTTAAAAATTTATAAAAAAACCCCATAAGTTTGCTAATTTCATAAATACCCCAAT
Source organism: Pistacia vera (assembly GCF_008641045.1). Lineage (NCBI taxonomy): Eukaryota > Viridiplantae > Streptophyta > Magnoliopsida > Sapindales > Anacardiaceae > Pistacia > Pistacia vera. Next base: position 132,517 of record NW_022195175.1, on the reverse strand, counting down.
ATGTAAATTGACAAAAATACCCCCACCACTTACAGTGCCAGATTCTGGCCACCACCGTCGGAATCTGGCCAGAAAATCGTGTTACGACACAGACCGGTCGGATCTATATCGTAACTCGTCGTTATGGCCTTTTCCAGCTAGATCTACCACGGATCTGGCCGAAAAAGGCTAGATCTACGGCCTGCCGTGGCCGTCGACGATCGGAAAAGGCCAAAGATATGGCTGTCGTTTTCGGTCAACGACGGCCATTTCTTTGGCTGTCGTTTTCGGTCAACGACTGCCATTTCTTTGGCTGTCGTTCACGGCCAGATCTGGCATTTTCCGGCAAGATCCGTGGTAGATCTGGCCGGAAAAGGTCAGATCGGTGAACTTCTAGCCATTTATGGTTGGCAGATTGGTCGTTGTATAGATTTCGGCTACCACCAACGGTGGTTGTCGGAATCTGACGAGTATGGGTTACGGGGGTATTTTTGATAATTTTTAAACTTTTTTTTATGGCGTATTTAATGAAATTAATAACATTATGGGGTCTAAAAGTAATTACAAAAATAAGATAATATTCTTGGAATAATATGTCAAACATTATTTGGAGAATAAGATCCAGAATTTAGATAAAAATAATAAGCTAAATATAATTCAAGATTTTCAATATATAAATTTGATGTACTACTATTGATGATTGTAGTAACCCGACCCACAACTTTTATTGTGTTTTATTTTTCTTTGCGTCACATAACATAGCTTCACAAAAAGTCCATGTGACCAGTGGTGACACCATAGTGTCGACACCATCACTCGGCGGAGTTTCATTTACATATTCCCATGTCGCCATTAAGTTCGAAAAAGACAGGACGATGAAAACGACAGGTGAACGTAAACAAAACGCCACAACTTGGTAATGGTATTGGTAGATAATAAAATGTTCAACTAAACGTCACTATCATCTGGGTCCCATGAAAAAATAAAATCTAACGGTGCGAAACATTCCAATCTGTCAAAAAGAAACGGCTGCAAGTTTTGTAACTTTTGCTTGTGAAAGACCGGCGTTACATATTATTTTTTATTTTTGTGGCCTGGAATGACTCTTTGCTTTTGTCCCATATTGAAACAACTAATGTCCATTGGGTGTTTATCTTTTTTTTTTAAATTTATAAAATTATTCATGCGTCATTTTCCTTTAAAAGTTACTTCTCATATGACGACATTCATTACATTACCCAATTAAGTAAAAGGATCAACTCAACATTCAAATATTACTTAAAATTGTAGGAGTTGTCACTGGAATGAAAAAAAGACTCAATACCAATTTTTTTTTTTTTTTTAATTTATGATCTCTTTCGAGATTCTAGAACTATCGACCTTACTCTTAACATCCGAGAAGGGATTCGAATTCATAAACTCTGGAATAACATTTAAAAATCTCTATTGAATCACTCGATCGTCCAGATATAATTAATGCTTAAAAATAATTTCTCTTTCTAATACAAACCATTTATTTGTAAATAAGTATATAAGTAAATGTATTAATTATGAACTTAAGATGAGTATTAATTTATTTAAATAAGTAAGACTAAATATGTAAATCATATTCCATAATTATGGGATAAATTGAAACAATTAGTTACAAAAATGTTGGTCAAGGTTATCCATTTTTGTCTAAAAGTCTCTAGTCTTATCCAGGTATATATTACATCCCATTGCCAACATATAATTTTTTGAAAAAAAAAAAAAAAAAAAATAGAGGATAACTTAAAGGTAATAATTGGACGTATTAAACATTATTCAATTAATTTGTATATCATAAAAAATAACGACATTATTATATATGATTATATTTATGATAAACAAAACGCAATAAGAACTTTTTTCAATTGCAAGTGTTGAAAAATTCCTCTCAAATCAGTATTTGGCAGTCTATTAATGGGACCCACAGCAGGAGAAATATTGGGTTAATTAAATTAAACTTGTCACGTTAATCATTTGGCTTATTCTAACGATTGTATTACTTTGCTAATTAATTCAATTAAGATATTACATTCCCCCCCAGTCTCAGCTACCAAATACAGCAGCAGCACGAGGGCATTGTCTTCTTGCAATTCACATGAAGAGTTCCAATAACCGAGTTTACGTATAATAATAATAATAATAATAATAATAATCAGCTAATAATTAAATCAAGATCATTATCTATTTCTTACCAGATCCGAGGTTTAGATATTTCATCCAAATGTCGATTAGTTTTAAAAAAAGGTTGTAGCATTAATTAATCTGACATGAACTGGATAATTAAATGCTTTTACTTAAATAATTAATACTCGAACCTTCCTGGCTCCCACCCTAGGCCTTATCCAATACATTTCAAGGGGTTTGTTCAACGTGGTTTTTTCGAAAAATGTTTCCTGAAAACAAAGAAAACGCTTTCATTTCAGTCTTTTTTACGTAGTCTTAGCAAAGTGAACCCAGAAGGCAAAAGCAAAGTTTACGCGAGGAAGTGCCAATGCTCAAAGCCGAAACAAAGGGTAGATTTGACTATTGTACGATGTGAACCATTTGTAAGTGTCATTATCATGAGCTAACACTGATTGCACCCTCTGCTTTTCTTACCAACCCCACCCACATCAACCCCAAACCCCCACCAATTATTGACCTCAACAGCCCTCTTTAATTTTATATCCCTTAATTGCCCCTGTTCTGTTTTAATTTTAGGAACTTCCGTCTAACAAGAACAATAATAAAAATAATTAATAATGAGTAACAAAAATTTAAAACAATTAAATTCCCTCTAAAATTTTGGATACAAACTCCCAGTTAGAAGATTACAGGCAGAAAATTGATCCGTCCCCCCAAAAAAAGGCAAAAAAAAAAAAACTACTTAAAAAACAAAAATAAAGATCATGTAATAAATCATTTCACTATAACTCCTCACTCAAGTCCTTTTTTTTGAAGGATTTGATGGTTTTTTTTTTTTCAATCTTGGAACCCAGTTTTTTCCCAAATTGCATTTCGTACCCTCGTTAGATCGCCTCCTTTCAAAGTCCTCCCCACACCTTCGTGAACCGAAAACGAAACGATTCTCGTCCTGGCCATCTGCCTCGCCAAAAACTCGTGCGGTGGAACCCTCACGCTTCCCTCGCCGTTCAAGTCATCGTCGTCGCTATCCGCCCGCCGGTTGTCCCTGTACTCATCCTTCAATATCTTGGACCAGTCAGGTATGTTAACCGGCAGCGAAGAGGGGGTCCCACCCGTAGAATCGGAACGCTTGGTTGCTTTTTTGCTCATCCGGGAACTAGAAACGGTGGGTTTGCAGGGGAACTCGGTTGAGGGGTCCGAATTGTTGTAGAAGTCAGACTCGTCGAGTTCGAATGACGACGACTCGTTTGCCGTCCCTAAATGAGGTGAGTCACTGGGGAGGAATCGATAGCTGGGTCGTCGGGGATAGTAACTCTTGCCTGTTGCCATTAGGGTTCTCTCTTCCCTTCTTCTCTCAGTTTTTTCTTCTTCTTCCTCTCTTTGCTTTTGTGTGAGTGTTTTTTATTGGTTAGATTTTGAGTTTGGTTTCAAAAATGTGAATGAGTTGATCTGCTTTTATAAAGGTTAGGTTACAAAATGGATAAGGCTCTCTGTTTTCTCTCTCTGTAACTTGATTTCCCGTTGAAATTACCAAGACACCCTGCAATTTCAGTGGGCAGGCCACGTAGGATTTTCCAGTTATCCAGTGATACGCATCCATACTACGGGAATGACAAATCAAATCAAATAATTGAAATCAACATTGATTGAAATCAATATTGATTTTAATTAATATTAGGGGAACTATATTTTATCCTAGAAATTAGTTTAAGATTGTAAAATTGCTGCGTCCAATTAACTGAAAACTGTATAAATTCCACCATAATCGCAGTTGAAAAAAGCAAATAATAGTAAACGGCGTTATTGAAACAGCGTGGAAGAATGACGCGTGCCAATGAGCAATCAAACTGTAACGCTAGCTAGTGGACAAAGATGACAGAGGGGGGGTAATTTGGGAAGACGAATTTGTCTCTTACGAGAATAATTTTGTACTGCCAGTTACACATTTGTCGTGACTTGGATTTAAAGATTTAAGAGAGAGAGAGAGGGGGTCACCTGACCTGGTTGGCTGGTTCTACGAAAAGATACAAAGTGGTTCTGTTGAAGCGATCAATGATTTCGACACGTGTTCAAGTTCATTGTTAACCATGCCACGTGGCTGGATATCGCTTAGTCTAATGGAAGGGCGTGATGGCACGTGAAGTGGGACCCACATCGGTTGTAGCGCTCTCATAGCCAGCTGGTACTGCCCACTCCTCTGCTGCTGTCCCATCAAATGCGACACTTGATAATATCATCTAATTATCGTCTATTATCTGAAATATCGCGTTGCGAGAAATTGATATTTTTTTAACGTTTTTTAACTATGGCCTATGGGGAGAATTATTGTGACTTAATTGTCCAAACAGATATTTAAAATTATTAAATTATTTTTCATATTAATTATTGGGAAATTGAGGATATTTTTAGGTTTATTCCTTTAAAATATTCGAAATTTTGGTAGTCAAAATAGTAGTGAAAAAGGTGTTAAAAAAATAGTGATAATGAGAGTGTGATTCTAAGTTAATGGGGTATATTGGTGGCTAACAAAAGAATAAAAATAGGTGGTGTAGTCTATGATGCTGTTTAAAAAATGACATCTCAAGGTGTTTATGTGTCATTATAATGTTCTCCATATTCAAAAGTTAGATTTAATTTATTTATTCCTTTTATATCTACTTTTTTATGCTCCATCGACTCCCCATTATTGATTTAGACTAACATATCAACTTTATTTAAACAAAATAAGACAGTAACAACGTGGCATCATATTAATCCATTTCATAATGCCAAGTTAGCAACTAACAATAGATATGTACCCATTTTTTTTTTTTTTTTAATAATTAAGGTGTTCAGATCGGTTTATGCGCATCTTAACCAATTTTTGAAGTCCATTGAATACTCTACAAACTCAATATTTCAGGTAAGCCATAAATATGGTAGGTAATCCGAAAGTGGTTTGAACCCAAGAAGTCAATGAAATAAACAAACTTTCTTGACCCTCAGATCAACCCATACCAAATTTATAAGAATATTGGATAATATAAGAGATGTCTGTATTTATCATCAAATTCAAAAGCAAAAAAATACATATAATGAAGATTTTATCGTCCGATTCAACCGTAGATTTTACTGATATTAGAAAATATAACAGATGTATGTATTTATCATCAAATTCAAAAGCTAAAAAATATGTGTAATATAGATTTTATTGTCCGATTCAATCGTAATGATTGATATTAATATAGCAACTCATTTAAACAAAAAATCAAAGAAGAGTCTATCACTAATTTATACATCTTCATAAAATTAGTATTGTTTAATTTGAAAGAATGAGTGATAATTTATGATTGATATAAAGGAATAGTTGGACTGGCATTGTCTGATATTTTAATTTATATTTATTGACCTCTAATCTAGTGGTGGTTTGGTTATTGTTAAGCACCCATTAATAAAGCAAATTTACTTGTTTAATCCAACACTAATCACGTGGTTTAACAGTAATTATCTCGTTGGTTTTAGAACCATATCGTGGTACCAAAAGGGGCGTGTGGGTGTGACTTTCGAAAACTCCTTTATGTTGACACCATGGATTAATTAATATGCCCTGTTTCCAAAGAGATTATAGAATAATAATACATACCTTCAATAATGTAGATCGTATTAAAATATTATTTTAATACCCATTGGTTATAGTTAATTTATGCTTAATTATTACGATTTTGTTCTATCCTGATTGATTTTTTAATAGACAAGTCAGAAATAAATAAATAAGATGCACCAACTGAAGAAGAAGAAGAAGAATAAATAATATATAAAGATGATCATAATCTATATTATTAATAACAAATTTTAAATAATGGATAACATCATTGTGCTTATTTTTACAAGATCTACTCAAGATATTTTTTGTAGTATAAAATTATACAAAATGTTTATAAATAGATAACAATATTTTTGTTTATGTAGATTAAATATATGCCTCTAATTTTTTCAATTCACATAATTTTGGACATTTGGGATTTTAAATATTAGCGTTAGCAATCATTGTTACGACTCTTTCCCACATTAAAAAAAAAAAAAATTCTATAATATAAAAATAATTATAACAAGAAAAAAAGTATTCTTAAACCAAAAATACTTTTAAATTTAATATTGACATATGTTAAACCTATTGCCTATCGTGTTTCTCATTGTTTTTTATTATAATTATAGATATTTATGTCAGTTTATGTATACTTCAATTAATCTTCTAAGACTTTAGAATTATTGGTCGGATAAGAGCTCAAACAACTACCTCTATTAGTAATCAATTGAGGAAGAACTCAAATTCAGAATCTCTTCAGTAATACATCTAAAAGTTTTTATCGAATCACTCGAAGAGATAATTACGGGTCCTTTGTGTTGATTAGAAAAGAAAGTTAAATGACAATGGCGGGCGTTAATTAAAAATGGGAAAGTAAAAGATGAAAAATTAATAAAAGGGTTTTATTAAGTGATTGGTTTCTTTTTAGTTAGTGGACCACGATCTTTTTAAAGAAAGATTAATAGAACTGAAGAGGTTACTACTTATAACATTATACGAAATCAAATTAGGAATTAGAAAGTGATTGGTTTGAAAAAAAAAGTAGCAGGTCTGCATCTTACTTTCCCTTTGCGTGTAAATGACAAATAGTGCTTGTATTATTGTTTACGCTCTGCGTTTACGTTTAGTCTTTTTTTGATCTTCCCCAAAATGGAATTCAAGTTGCTAATCTTACACTATTTATGCTAACTTGAAGAGTTTGTAAGATATTTGCTGTCTTTATCTAAAACAAATGTGTACAAACTTTGGAATTACCTATCATATTATGACTTATTTTATATTATTGGGTTTATAGGATGTTTAATAGATATTATAAATTAGTTGAGATACACGCAAATTGATGTTTATTTTTTTTTTTAAACTCCAAAGAGTTGACCTGACAGTTAATAAGATTTGCTTATTTCATTGACTTTTGGGTTCAAACCACCTAAAGGTCACGTACTATATTTATGGCTTATTTTGAAACATTAGGTTTATAAGGTATTCAATGAGTCTTAAAGATTCGTTAAGGTGCATATAAACTGGCTCGAATACTTCTGATATCTAAAAAAAAAAAAAAAAACAAAAAAAAAAAAATTGTGTATACACTCGAAGATCAGATTTGAAATTTGTCCAATAAAAAATATTGAAGAGAGAAGAATTACAACATTATAATTATATGAAATGAATGATTTTGTAATATTTTTTTCTTTGCATAAATTCGTTTCACTTGAATAACTATAATCTTAATGCCCAATTGGGTAGATGGAATGGGATTTGATTTGGTTTGAGTCATTTTTTCCATGAATTTGAAAGCATTATGCAATTATCTTATCAATTAACTTGAGGTAATGATACGCTCACACTATGATCAAATAAATAAGAGAGTGAACTTGAATATAAAAGTATCTTTGGTCAGAAAGAATTTATTTAAAGTTTTAAATATTGGTTTCATATTAAATGTGTTTATAGAATTTTAAATAAGTTATTTTATATTTATTTGAAAAAACTTAAAATTTGAACTTTTATAAATTTTATCCGAATAAACAGTACCAAACAAACCCAAATTTATAAAAAAATAATTAACAGAAAGAGGATGTCTGAGTCGTGGGGCAACAGACAAAATAAGTAATCTTAATCCTAATGGGTTAGAAATGTTGGATAATAATTAAAGTAGAGAGTAAAAACAAAGGCCCACCCCTCATTACTTGTCTCATCACCTATGAACTTAATTAATTATCTAAGCTAAGCTAAGTAATCGTAATCCTAATGGGTTAGAAATGTTGGATAATAATTAAAGTAGAGAGTGAGAAAAAGGCCCACCCTTCATTACTTGTCTCATCACCTATGAACTTAATTAATTATCTAAGCTAAGATAGTAGGGATGGGATTTCCATTTCATGCTAAAAGGTTGATGTGTAAGCTGAGGGGGCCATAACATAACATATAATAATAATGGCACTATAACGATGGGTAAGGTTAAGGCTATTAAGAGGCCGCTTGTTTTGTCACACAGATAATGACTTCAATTTCAAAAAGAATGGGACTCCAAGTGGTTATAACCTCTGTTTTAAAAACTGGACCGGTCGGATCAGGACCCGGTAGCTTTTCCGGTCTGATTCAGGTCTTAGGGGTTTTTTGTAATATTTTAAAATTATAAGAGTTAATTTGTAATTTTATAAGGGTGTTTTGGAGATATGTCAAAAGTTTAAGGATTAATTGGTAATTTTTTGGGATATTTTTGAAATAAATAAAAATTTTAGGGACTAATTAAACTTTTTAAGGAGAATTTTTGTAATATATTAAAATCTGAATTAATATGTAATTTTTTAAAAATAAAATTATCGCTGACATCATCGGTCCAATCGGTTGGATTGGTTGACTCGTGACCCAACCAGCAAAACGGGTTACTCTCCGATCAGGGTTTTAAAACAATGGTTATAACTTGTAGGGCAGAAGCTCTTCTTCGTGTTGTTTTCGCACTATTGGAACTTGGCAGTCAACGATGAGACTTTTGCACGTTTTACCTATACTTCAAAGTAGTTGTGTATGAAACTATAAATGTGTTTTCGTCTGTAACTATTCTTTCGTCTTTCTATCATTGCCAAGCTTCAAAATAAATGGACCACACACGCAAGAGTGGACAACTTCTTTTAAGGGTTGTTAATGGACTGGAAGAAAGATTGGATCAGTTCTGTAGGGCTATACATTTCGGCCCACGGTTACCCTAATTGAGCATAAGGAAACTGAGCAATACTTTGTACAATAATAGTGTAACTTATGATAAACTGTGAAAGTGCAAAAGCATTAACTAATTTTCTCTCACCGAGTTTCCTCCTAATTGTATTTTCTCTCTACTTTCTCATTGTCCAAACAATCTGATCCAATCAACACATCGTTAGAGGGATCATCGATCCTTCAATAAGTAGAGCAAGTCACACTTTCTCTACTTTCTCAAAATTCATAGCAATTAAATTTTCATTACTAAACTCAAAAAGATACTACTTATTAAGCCCTCTACTTATTAAGCCCTGAGGTGTTTTAACGTGCCAAAATTAATCAAAAAGTTAATTGAAATCTAACAAACATGTAAAGGTATGACAAGAGTCATAACAAAAACAAAAATACAGTTTTCCAAATGGTATGATCATACAAGAAGGAACAATCATTCCTAGTTTCATAAACTACCCAGATGAAGGTTCCACACAGAATGATCTCGTTCCAGGAGATTGTTCATGCTTCTGCCAAATCATGTCAGCTCATTAATATAAAATTTTTTATCAATATTTTTCTCTTCTAGGAGTGTACAAAGTCTCAAGTTTTTTCCTGGAAGAAGCCACTCTGCATGTGTTACATATTGAAAAGGATTAGAAATTTAGAATCCGGAACCAATGAACTTTACATTCATGGCTACTAAAAACAAAGAATAAGATGCTGCTTTAACCTTAAAACTATGCGAGCATAAACCAACAATTAATTCTTTATCCAATTCTCCAAATTTTAATTTATCAATTATAAACTACTTTTAATTGTTCTTCCTGCAAAATTAGTGGGGGAATATAAAGTTCTTTTGTAAAGACAAGTTAAACAGTACTCCACCCGATCTGCAAAGCAAGATTATGTTTTACTTATTCCTGACTTTGTGGAAAGACAGCCTCTAACAACTAGCATCAACATTCACCTGAATTGTAAAATCACACCAAAAACAATGGCAGAATTTTCAAGAAACTGCAGGCCATGAATTTATATACACGCAGGATATAGAGAATTTACCAAGAAACAGACTATCAACCTTAATTTTCTCGGTTGCTGCCATTGATGGGTTCTACCATAGACGGTATTGAAGTTAAAAATTTTATTAACTCAGAGCTTTACAATGCTCTGATGATCCAGGAGGACGAGAAGAGGGTGATTGATCTCTGCAGAAAGATTCCCGATCATGCGTTGCACATATTGACAGTCCATGATGATTCATTACTGCATATGGCAACTTATTCAAAAAAAAGTGATTTAGTGGTGAAGCTACTTGAAGAGTTGCCTGACCAGTATCTTGATAAAATGACCCGGCAAAATAAAGCTGGAAACACAATCCTTCACGAGACTGCAACGAGCAACCATGCTCTCCCTGTTGCCGAAAAAGTGTTGAAGAGAGCTCCCGGGTTGTTATGCATACGTAACAACAATGGCGAGACAGCTCTCTTTCGTGCTGCGCGTTATGGGAAAGCTGACATTTTCAATTTTCTTGCTGGGAAAATCTGTAATTATGATCAAGCCAGTAAGCTGCCGTTTTTTCAGAGGACAGATAAAACCACTGTTCTTCACATTGCTATTCTTTCTCAACACTTTGGTAAGCTCTTTTTTGCCATTAATTTGGTTAAATATGATATTGGAGACGTGTTTTATGAGATTGTAATCCAATCTTAATTTCACGATTGTTGTGTTAATGAAAGGTTTGGCCCTGCAAATTGCAAAGGAATATAAGTTTCTAATCGGCGAGCAAGATGTGGATGGGATGACTAGTCTTCAGCTTCTCTCATGCAAGCCAGAAGCTTTTCATCGCAAACGTGAAGATGGATTTCTCGAGAAAATCGTCAATTATGGTAATGGAATCTTATTCACAAGAACTAAAGATTCTGGTCTTAGAAAATTGTTGTAATCATGTCTATTCATGGATTACTAATTAGTAACTTCTTTTGGCTTTTTTTTTTTTTGATAAGTTAAATTTAGTTGCATTTTGAGTTGGAGACAAGATATTCAACAGGAAAAGCACCAATATCAATCAGCTATTGAGCTTGCCAATTTTTTGATTAAAAGAGACACCTCGTGGGAGCTTACTTATTCTATCCAAGATCAGAGTAGGCCTAAGATACACAAATACGGGCGTGCTAATATAGAACCTTCTTCTACCAATATCGTCAGCCCAACAGGAAATATCGATGCAGAAACTCCTCTGTTTTTAGCAACAAAGTCAGGATGTCTAGAGATTGTTAAAGAAATACTTAAAACATACCCTCAAGCAGTCGAACATATTGATGATGAAGGACGAAATATACTTCATGTAGCCATCAAGTATCGCCAGTTAGAGATCTTTGAGCTTGTAAGACAACTGGAAGTGCCAATGCGAAGACTAGTACGAAAGATTGACAACAATGGAAACACAATATTGCACATGGTTGGTGTGAAAATAAAAGATTTTGTACCCGAAAAGATGGAAGGACCGGCTCTGGTATTGCAGGACGAATTGCATTGGTATCAGGTATATACAACTTGAATTAATTAAGCATGCATTAAAATTTAATGTTTAAGATTTGGCTGAAAAGAATCAAACATTTTGAGTGTTTGTGCAGCGAGTCAAGGACGTGAGTGTGCCGCATTTTATGAATCACCAGAACAGTTTGAGGCTCACTCCAGAAGCCTTATTTGCATCTTCAAATGTTGACCTTCGTCTCATATCCAAAGAATGGTTAAAGCACACAACAGAAGGGTGCTCAGTGGTGGCAATTCTAATTGCAACCGTGGCCTTCGCCGCTGCATACACAGTCCCGGGAGGTTCAAACGAGAATACTGGTTTTCCGGTCCTCATAAACGAACCTTTCTTTGTGGTTTTTACCATATCCGACGTTCTCTCTTTAACATTCTCTTTGGCGTCCGTGCTTATGTTTCTCTCAATTCTTACATCTCCATTTAGATTAGAAGACTTCAAGAACTCTCTTCCTAATAAAATGATTCTGGGCTTCACGTTTCTGTTCCTTTCCGTTTGCCTGATGATGATAGCATTTGCAGCAACGATTTTGCTCATGATAAAAAATAAAGAAAGTTGGGCGAAAATCGTGCTTTACACTTGCTCTTTTATCCCAGTTGCGATATTTGCTCTATCGTATTTTCCTGTGTATGTAGTGACATCAATAACAAGAGGTTGCAAATACTTAGCCAACAAGGGAAAACAGTTGATTCCTCGGAGTTTCTCCAAATCCCGAACTCCTTCTTCCATTCCATATTGATCTCCACCGCAAAGGCTACTTTCATCAGAAGCTCAACGTAATTAACTTATTATCATGTATGTATTGGTTTGAATATCTCTTTAGTCTTTACTGCATTGATATATGTATGTTTAGAACTCTTCAGAATTATTATTTTTATTATGGCTATTATTATTATTATCATTATTTGATCATGATTCATGAAAAATCCAAATATGAGAATAGTATTAAAAGGACTTGACGAAGAAACCAAACAATAAGTTTATATATTCGACAAGTTATTGTTGGAGTTGTCGACCACTTTAACAATAAGGGGTCATACAGACGCATTCGGAGACTCTGTTGGAAAATGCTCGTAGGTTGTTTGGACCTTTTCTATGAAGAGCCGCAAAATGATTTCTTTAAGTTATTAAATTCATTATTGGGTTTGAGTTTAAGAATATGAATCCTTATATATTAGGTTTTAGTTTTTTAAATCTAGTATATAAACATTTTTTTCTCTTGTATGAGTGTGATAGCAAATCATAAGACAAATTACTTTTATTGTAACAAGAGAGGTGTGACAGTATTGCAATAATATTGACTTTACTAGATGTATCCTGTTAATTAGGTGAACCAGGGTAAATCAGACATACATTTCTTTCTCTTTACTCGATTAATATTTTTATGTGTTTTCTGTTTTGATTTCGTATTATTCTAGATTGTTTCAGTTATATTGCAAGATAAAAATCATATGAAGATTATTATAATAGTCTAAAACAAAACACACATGCCTCAAATATTACTAATTAACATGCGGATTTACTAGCTGATCATTATAAGCACAATACTTACTGTAAAATCCTACAACCGCAACAGAATATTTCTGCCAGACTTATTAGATCAACAGCAACTTTGAATGGAAGAAATGATGCTTAATCAGATGCAAGAGCTTTCACTATCTCTTGTTTCCACTTTGTTGGACAACATTCAACTTTATTATCCATCCTTTATCAACATTTTTATCAATTCAGCATGATCTTTCGCGAAATTTCCTTCCCGATATAACTCTTCAAATCAATTTAGAATTGATAGTCTGATGGTATATTTTGGCCATGATTAATGATTTACTTTTTGCTAGTGCATAGCCAGCTGTATATTTTACTCTTATGCTATCTCAAAAGTCTGATCTGAGTCATCAGGAAGTATTATCGGTTTTGGATTATTAAGACAAATTATCTTAAGCTGGGGTCAAGAGTGATTTAGCTGGGTCGATCTTATAGTCTCCTGTAATATTTATATCGCAAAACATGTTTATGTGATTAGCTTACAAGTTATTAGATGTAATCAATCCCCTGCAAAAACTAACAAGTGTTTAATGACATTAGCGGTTGCACCATATTAAACTCTCTTTGGAGAATTTCTTAATTCAGTAGTATAGCAGACAACTTAATTTTGTGCTCTTTTCGTTTTCGGTGAATTTGGTTAGAGATGATATACTAATACATGTACCCACGAGTCAATGAGTTGGAAATATAAAATTACACGAATACTGGAAAGAAGGTGTTGTACATTATTTTCCTACGGTCAGATTTGTGTCATCCGTCTACAGATTACTCTAAGATTGAGTGACCAGAATCACTACGTGTCACTCCCACAACAGATGATTTAACTAATAATCTCATTACTCTTTAAGCATGATTGCTTTGACTTAATCCGGATTACTCGGGATTATACGCATAATCTTCTCTGTAATCTATCAATTGTCAACTACTACCCGACAACATGTATAAAAGGGAGGCATCACCCCCATTTTGAAAACATGACACAACCCTGGAAAACACACTTGAGCAAAGAACCTATTTGGTGAGGCACTATAAGCTCACTACCACAGTTCCCCTGTGGTACCCAATTTGTATGTAATCCAAACTCAAATAATTAGATAACAGTAGACGTAAGCTTAGTTCTAACGTGTCGAATCACTTTAAAAACCTATTATCTAACCTGTTGTAGATATTCTAATCCACTCTAAGCTGATTATTTATAATCAAGTGCACACCCTACCCAATCCCATCTTGGTCGACTGGGTTCGTCTGGATATTGCTGATTTTTGTATCAACAGAAGGCAGTCGAGTTTCAAGTGTTTTTGTATCAAAGGCAAATGGAGTTTGGAGCCTGTGGAAACTTAATGTGGTTACATACTTAACTGCAGAGAATAAGATGCTCCTTAACACACTAATATCTGACAATTACCAGTCGTTTAGTAAACAACGATTCTCAGTTCGAATACAATTCATTAGCTGTTAATCGTCTTTAACAAAAGTTAGTGGGGAATATATTGCTTTTTAAAATTTTCAAAAGATAACAAGTTTAAAGACGCAACCTTCACCAAACAGGATTATATATATATATATTCCAAACTCTCCGAAAAGCATCCACTAACAGCTCTAGCATTCACACTGAGTTGTAAGAATCATAAAAATCGATGGCAAAGAGAAAAAGAGGGACCTCTTAAATTCCACTTGGCCATATGCAAACTCTACTAGAAACCAAATTAAACCCCCAAAATTGACTATTTTCTCTCCTGTATCTAGCTCTAATATCCAGCCAGTAATGTATTGTATCGCCGGAGATGTTGATGAAAAGCATCGCGTTAACTCAGAGCTTTATAATGCTCTGATGATTGTAGAAGATGAGGAGAAGGTGATAGAATTGTGCAGAAAAATTCCTGATCATGCATTGCACATATTAACAATACATGACGACACCGTACTACATATGGCTACTTATTCGAAGAAAGAGCATTTAGTGCTCAGGCTACTTGATGAGTTGCCTGAACACTATCTTGACAAAATGACCCGTCAAAATAATGCAGGAAACACGATTCTTCATTACACTGCCACGAGCAATCATGCTCTCCGTGTAGCGGATAAAGTGTTGAAGAAAGCGCCAGGGTTGCTGGGCATGCGCAACACCAATGGAGAGACTGCACTGTTCCGAGCTGCACGATATGGGAAGACTGATATATTCAACTTTCTTGCTGGTAAAGTATCGGGTTATGATCAAACTAGTAAGCATCCTTTTCTTCAGAGAACGGATAAAACCAATGTTCTTCACATTTCCATTCTTTCTCAGCACTTCGGTAAGTTTCATCTTCTAGATATCACTCCAGCCATAATTCATTTTTCTTTGCATATATATTCCAGAGCATATCACTCCTATAAGCATCTATCTACATGGATAAGGGCTGCAAGGGAATTTTTAGAAGTACTTTTGTACAAAGCAATTGGAGTGAAAAATAATAATTAAATTTCGTATATAAATGGTATTACTTTCTTATAAATGATTAAATTTGTAAATTAATGCTATCACGTTGACATAGTTATATAGTTGACATCCCAAATACATTATACATCTTAACATCTTAAGAGATATTCTGAATTCTCGTTCTGAATGATCTATAGTATTAATTATTGTTGACATATAAATAATTTAATTATTTGATGAAGGAAATGACAATTTCAAAGAGCTTGTGTAAATAGTATTATTCTTTCAAATATGATGACATATAACTTACGGTAAGAATGAGATTTTCTTGTACGATGTGTAATAGTACTTTGTACATTTATACCCAAGATAACAATAAGATTAAATAGTATTTGACACTGCTGGTACAGCCTACGTTGATAGAAATAAAATTGTGAATATATTAAAGGCAATATCTTCTTTAGAAGTTGTTTTTCTCCAAGAAGATGGAGCCTAAACCATTGGGATAGGAAAGGGTGAATATAACTGGCTAATAAGATTGACTGCCACATCTTCATATGAATTAATTAAACAAAACCACGATTCCTAGCCTAAATGACTAACGTTGTCCTTAATTTAAAAGACTTAGATCTTTTGTGGACATTTATTTCATTAAATTATTTAAACTTTATACATCTTTTCCCCCTTTCTTTCTGTGTTTAAAGAGATCCAATATTATTTTCGAATGGTGGGTTTCTTGTAAGAATATAATGTATATGTATTTCGAAACTTAAATATTCTTGCCTTTCAAATGGTGGGTTTCTTGTTAAGGATATAATGTATATGTATTTCGAAACTTAAATATTCTTGCCTTTTTAACCAAAATGAATGCGTGCAATTACAGAATTGGCTTTGCAAATTGCGAAAGAATATAAGTCCTTAATTGGTGAACAAGATGTGGACGGGATGACTCCTCTTCAGCTTCTCTCATGCAAGCCTGAAGCTTTTAAACGCAAACGCGAAGAAAATTTTCTCAAGAAACTCATCAACTGCTGTAAGTACTTCTCTGTTCATTTTTATAGTTAAAGACACATGTTCATTGATGTAAATATATTTATAGTTAAAGAGCGGTGGTATGCAAATGCAATTGTTAACTTTGTTTTTTGAAAAGTTACATGGACTTGTAGCTTGAGGCAGAGAGTATTAATGGAAAAGGAGGAGCGACAATATGAATCGGCAATGGAGCTCGCCAAGTTTCTAATTAGAAAAGATACTACGTGGGAGGATTCTTATTCTATTCAAGACCAGAGTAGGCCTAAAATACACAAATATGGACTCAATCCAACTCTCTCAGCCGCTGAGAAAGGAAGCGGAGAAGCCGGAGCCGGAGGAGGAGACGGTGCGGAGACTCCTTTGTTTCTAGCAACCAAGTCAGGATGTATAGAGATTGTTAAGGAAATACTGAATGCATACCCGCAAGCAATGGAGCATATCGATGATGAAGGACGAAATATATTGCATGTAGCGATTAAGTATCGGCAATTAGAGATCTTTGAGCTTGTAAGACAAATGGAAGTACCGATAAGGAGACTTGTACGAAAGACTGACAACAGTGGCAATACCATATTGCACATGGCCGGAATAAAAAGAACAGATTATGTGCCTGAAAAGATGGAAGGGCCTGCTTTTGTATTGCAGGATGAATTGCTTTGGTATGAGGTACGCTTGCTGTTAAACCCAATATATCCAGTAAGGATGTAAAAACCCCGGGTCCAGCCGGGTTTGTCTGAACTTTTGTTTTTTTAAAAGAAATATAAGTTCGGGTTGTGTTTACTGCGCTTCAAACCAGGCTTTGGTTGATATAACAAGAAAAACGACTCTTGAGATTAAGTGATTTAATAGAAATTTTAGAATATATTATCCCAGAGGTATTGAGTTTGAGACCCTCCTCGATTGCTAATAAAGAAAGTCCTTAAAACTCTTACTTGATTGATAGTTCTAAGATCTTAGAAGATTAATTGAGGTATATGTAAACTGGTCCAAACAAGCCCGATCATAACAAAATAAAAAATTAAAAGTTTTTTAAAATTTACTTGATATATGGGGGTTGGATATAGTTTTTTAAAAGGTTGTTTGTAATTTTATATTATAAAAGGTCGCTGGAAAGCCTGGAATAGTTTATGAACTTGGGTGGGGCTCCAGCTTTCCTGCCAATGCCCTGGCTGGGCCGGGTCTGGGCTTTCCTGTGAAAGATCAGGCCCGACTTGGGTATAGCTTGGGTTTGATTTTCGAGGATCGGGTCTTACATACCTAATATTGTCCTCTCCAGAAGAAAGTAATTGAAATTTGCTTATTTTCCTAATGGAACTAAAAGTCGATTTTTGCATGGCAGCGAGTTCAGGAAGTGACCATATCCCATTTTATGAATCACCGGAATGATTCGGGGTTGACCGCAGAGGGATTATTTGCCGCTGCAAATAATGAACTTCGTGTTACATCCAAAGAATGGTTAAAGCACACAGCAGAAGGATGCTCAGTAGTGTCAGTTCTTATCGCGACTGTCGCATTTGCAGCTGCATACACGGTACCAGGAGGATCAAATGAGAATACTGGTTTTCCCGTCCTTATCAATCAACCGTTCTTTGTTGTTTTCACTATATCAGACGTTCTCTCTCTCACGTTCTCTTTGGCGGCTGTGGTCACATTTCTCTCAATTCTCTCATCCCCCTTTAGATTAGAAGACTTCAAGCACTCTCTGCCGAATAAAATGACGCTTGGTTTTACGTTTCTGTTCCTTTCTGTTTGCCTGATGATGGTGGCATTTGCAGCAACGATTTTGCTGATGATTAAAAATAAGGAACATTGGGCGAAAATCATGTTGTACACCTGCTCTTTTATCCCAGTTGGGATCTTTGCTTTATCGTATTTCCCTCTCTATATAATAACTTCAATAACAAGAGGCTGCAAGCAGTTGGGGAAGAAGGCAAGGCGGTTGATTCCACGGAGTTTTGAAGCCTTTCTGAAGAGGATCTTTTGTTTGTCGACTGGTTTTAAAGCCCGAACTCCGGCAGGTTCTTCAATTATTCCATGAACTCCACAAGCTTCAAGTTTCTTGATTTGAATTTCAAAGTTTTATGTTTGCTTAATGTCAATTTGTGAAATTAGTGCTACTACAAAGTCCGCACTTCAGATTTTTAAGAGTATGCTTTACTTAATTTCTTGCCCCCTAATTATATGTATTGTTTTATAAATTTATATAATAGTGTTCGGTGTTGTGGTACTGGTATATACATCGTTATTTATTAGTTTAAATATTTTGGACTCCTTGCAATGACTGCCTAAGGTTTTAGAAATACTCATATCAATAAAACTACACTTATAACCAGGGTCAAGGAGGAACTTGGGGCGGAAGGGGTCATGGAGGGTTAGTTGACCTTCTTGACTTTGAAAAATTATCAAAATTAAAAAATATATATATAAGGGCTAGCTAGCTTACAACCCCTAGTCACGCCCCCCACTTAAATTACAGATACTCAAATGGAAAATCAAACCTGAGACTGTGTGTCTATCCACACTATCCTTAATTCGTTCTAACCATGTAGATTATCCACAGACAGGTCATATCAAAATATTGAAGTTAGGAAAAAAAAGATAAATATAAAAAATATATATTTTGATACATTATTTTAAGGGGTCGAAACATAAAATTGAAATTACAACAAAAGTTATAATACTTTACTATAAAAGCTAGATAAATCTTTGAATATTTTATTAGCATAAATTTTATTATAGTTTAATTTGGAGGTATTGTTATTTGTTTTGGCTTAATAACTTGTTTATTATCCACACTCCCCACTTAAATTACAGATGCTTGGATGGAAAATCAAACCTGAGACCGTGTGTATAGCCACACTATCCTTAATTCGTTCTAACCATGTAGATTATCCACAGACGGGTCATATGAAAATATTGAAGTTAGGAAAAAAAAGATAAATATAGAAAATATATATTTTGATACATTATTTTAAGGGGTCAAAACATAAAAGTGAAAGTACAACAAAAGTTATAATACTTTACTATAAAAGCTAGATAAATCTTTGAATATTTTATTACCATAAATTTTATTATAGTTTAATTTGGAGGTGTTGTTATTTGTTTTGGCTTAATAACTTGTTCATTAGTAAATTTTCTAGGTTTTGTTTCACTCGTTAAAGTATTATAAATTTATTTCATATCGTCAAACACAATTATAAATATATTAATTATAAAGAGCATTATAAATAAATACTCATATTTTTTTTATAAGTTTATTTACAATTATATTATTAAGTTTAATTAATGTCTTGACCCCCCCTAGAATGAGTTTCTGGCTACACCCCTGTTTACAACTTTTTTATACAACCCTGAGGTGGCAGCTCACAATTGGTTAGTTTGCATTTGGGTAGACAGGACCCACTACGAGCTAACCAATCGTGAGCTGCCACATTAGGGTTGTATGAAAAAGTTGTAAGTGTAGTGCTGCTCATACACATATTTGCCTTGGTGTTAAGAACCATTTACAAATATTAACAAAGTTCATATTTATAGGAATTTATGAATTTAAGATAGTTGTTAAAATTGAAATTTCTAAAATGTTTTTTTTTTTATGATTATGGATGTCGAGGCCAGCTTACGCACACCTCAACTAATCTCCTAGGACCTTGGAATTACTGTTTGAGTAAAAGCTCCAGTAGCCACCCTTATTACCAACCAAGAAGGGATTCAAACTTATGACCTCTTGAGTAATACACCCAAGAGTCCTTATCAAACCACTTGGACACCTAAGAGTCCCCATCGAACCACTCGGCACCCAGAGGTTGTTATTTCTAAAATGTTTTGTGTAATGGGGGCGTTTTTACCTTTTATGGAAATAAAAGAAAAATTTTGACTTTAAATTAATCCAGAGTTGAAATTCTCGAAAATCAAAAGTAAACATCTTTAGTTTAAGGGTCATATAAAGAATTTAGTTTCAACTGAAAAGACAAAAAATTTGATTTTTAGTGATTTTTTAATTCAAAAGTTGATATTGTAGAACTGTCTTTATTTTTAGAGTAATGCCGATTTACTAAAATAATTTGACCAATTTAAAAAGAAAAACAAATCGACAATTCTTGGCAGAATGATTTAATTTTTGTTTGAAGCATGTTAAAAATTAAGATTTACAGTTTTGTCAATTTCTTCACAGGAAGGTTGCAGTTTTGGAAATGAGTAAACGACATTTTCCCACACAAGGTTTGGTGAATCAACGTTTCCACCCCTGGTTTTATAATTTGAGATTCACACCCTTAAATTAACACCATTATTTTCTCTAATAACCCCCACATCTCAAATTTCTCTCAAATAACCCCCACAGGAGATCCCGGCCAAGCCAAAAATCCGGCCTAATTCTAGCACCATTAGACCTCCCCGACACCACCATCAACATCCCCTTATCCTCCTCACTAAAACCCTTAACTTTTCCACCGGAGTGCACCTCAGCGAGGTACCGGAATTTAGCTGTAAAGGAGCGACAACATGTAAAAACCTAAGGGAGAGGCGGCTGCGATCAATGATGTCGGGGGTTTTGGTAGGGGGAAGTCGGTGATGCTATTAATGGTGTCAGGGGTGGTTTCCGGTGCTGGGACTTGTTGGAATTTGGATGAAATGTGCGACTAAAACTAAGAGCGGCGAGCGGTGATTGGGGTGTTCAATTAGGTGGGGAGGTTAGATGTTTTGATGTGGGGGTTGAGGGGATTGTAATGGTGGTGTCAGGAGGGGTCGATTGCATCGGGAACAAGCTAGAATGGCCCGAAGTCGCTGTTGGGGTGAATTTGAGAAGTGAAGGGTTATTTTAAAATTTTCATCTTTAAAATGACAATTTTACCCTTTTAATTGTTAGATTAAACAGTTTTATATTAATTTAAGGGTGAAAATCTAAAATTTATGAAATCATTAGTGGGAACTTGCAGATTTGCCAAACCTTGGGTGGGTGAATGTCGTTTACTCTTCGGAAATTTGTCTCACATAATTCAAATGTCTCACAACGACTCTACACTATATCACTTCTAAATGTCTACATAAACTCTATGAAAATTATGGGATAATAAACCTGAATATCCCCTCAGGTATCAATATACACAAAGCCTCGATCATTTGTAAGACGTTAATAGAATTGATCATTCACAAAGTTGAGGTTAAATACCATGTTTACCCTCGATCATAATTTTTTGCGTATAACAAAGAAAATGTTAATTACTTTAACCCCAAAGGTTTGCCAAAACTTGAAAAACCCACCCCAGGGCGTGTGTTAAGAGCGTTTACAATGATTATAGTTTTGGACTAAATCGTTTGTGACACGACCCGTCCCGAATTCCCTTGTCCTGTAGAATCCGGGCGCTCCCACAAGACTCGGATACCCGAGACATGCCATGTAGAAAAACTGTGAAACCTGTTAAATGACCTGCTTTTCCTAAATAACATCATAGTATTTCTATTTCCAATATCTCAAAAAAACATACACCATCGATCGTTTTACAAAAGAAAAGATTTAGGGAAACTTGTGGTATCGGGTTTTTCCACTTATACTACACATTTCAAAACATAAATAAAGGAAATACATGATGGGAAACATGAGTTTTTGAAGCGGAAGTCCAAAATACAATACGACATAAATATAAATCCCACATAAAAAGATGTCGATGCGTGGCACAACCCTGAGCAGAGACTCACTGCTTGGCACGATCTCCGAGAGATACTAGTGAGGGGGGGAAACATTTAAAAAGAGTGATCTGAAATACTCAGTGAGTGGGGGGAAAGGGGAGGTTTATAAAAGTTCTTTAAAAAAAGAAATAATGATAACATACAAAATCCTGACGACAATATAATTCTATGAATATGCAATGGAAACAACCACCCCATTCACGTATGCAATATGTGATTTATTTCTAACCATCATGTACTCAGTGAACCGTACTCTAACTTACTTCCTTTAACTGTATCGAATTTTGAATAAAACCTCAACATTTGGTATTAGAAACTCTCACCACAACTAGTACCCTGAGGAAAATTTGTCATACCTGGTGGGAGTCCCGCACGAAGGCAGAGCGAGTGACATACATGTCATACCCAGCAAGATCTATCATCACGCGGGCAGAGCCTCTAAAACTGTCATACCTTGCAGACCACTCAACGCCTAGATAGAGCATTGATAACTGTCATACGCATGCGCAGAGCCAAAATCTAAAACTGTCATACTCAGCAGAATCCTACATTGCTCAAGGGGATGGGTACTTCGTATGGTGGTTTTAGAACCAAAATTATCTCATCATGATTTTAAATAATATTTAAATTTAAAGACATACCACATAATTGCTTGTAACTCATTATATGCAACATAGTATTTGAAATCACATCCAAGGGTGAAACTGCAAATTTTTAAACATGTTTCGAAACTGAAGGTTTAACCAGATCTAGAGTTTCTTCAACATCACATCACACTAACACGTCCCACACCACTCGTGCGTAGTTATCACTTTCATAATTTATATATAATCCCAAGGAAATGCCATACAATCATAAATAAGAAGTATTTTCATGACTTCCAAGACTCATTATTCCATACTTATAAAACATTACTCAATACCAAAACATTACTCAATACCCAACACACTTTCCATCCCAAGTTGCCTTAAATTCGAACACTTTTTAAACACTAACCAACCAATTTCCCAAAGGTATTCCAGCTAAGTGCATGCAATATTGCAATGTATTACCCAGCAAGCATTTCAATTAAAACACAATCCAAGCACAATTCCCACATACTGTCCAGCCCAGTACATGTGATATATTACCCAAATAAAAAGACAGCCGAGACACACAACCCATGTTAAATCACCATTATTCACTTCAAATTTTATGGCACTTTAGACACACTACAGCAAGTTCCCATATATATATATATAAAGCATGCAACATGGAAGGTTCCTCATTTGACTAGATCTAGTGTTGTCTCACTCAAATATTGTACAGCGGAAACATAAAATGGCTATTTGTATATTCTTAATCAACATGTAGCATGAAACATATTCCATTTAAATCGAATCTGAAGGCATTCCCACACAAACTCATTCAACTGATGCATGCAGAGTAACCCTTTAGTCAGATTTTTACTTAACATAATAAATTTTATGCCGAAAGCACACAATAGAAATTCAATAGTTGACATGCAATAGGAAAGGTTTGGATTTTGATAAAACCACTCACAAATTCAGCTCAGCCGAAACTCAAATGGACTGTCAAACACTCTTCTCTTCCATACCTACACCCAAAAACTCAAGATCAAACACTCATTCTGAAAGCAAAGAAGAAACACTTAAAGAAATTGCTTCCTAACCCCATGCATGCACTACCCGAACCCAGATTTTGGAGTGNGGGGCAATTGGAGCTAGTAGTGAATCAGCTCATGTCTTTACGGATGGATCAGAGTTGCACATAGGGTATTTATTTGACAACAAAGAGGAAGTGGTGAGGAAGCTAAAACTTGTTGCTGTGAAAGGTAATTTTGAGTTCATCACCAAAAAGTCAAATTCATTGGCTGTGACGGTTGCATGTCGTGACCGAAAGTGCAAGTGGCGGATTTATTGTAGAAGGTTGGCGGAGTCGGAAAAATTTATGCTAAGCACATATACCCGTGAGCACACTTGTGGATTGGGACATATTTCAGGTGAGCATCGACAAGCGTCTGCTGATGTTATTGGACAATTTGTCAAAAGTCGATTCGTTGAAGGGAAAGGTCCATCTCCTAAAGACATTCAGAGACTTGTGCGCATAGAGTTGGGATGTGCTGTTAGTTACTGAAAATGCTGGAAAGGGAGACAACATGCACAAGATTTTGTGAGGGGCACGCCGGAGCATGGGTACGCAGTATTAGAAGCGTACCGTTATATGCTTGAGTTGACAAACCAAGGTAGCAAGACGGCTTTGAAGTGGGATAGAAATATGATGTTTAAATATTTTTTTGTTGTTTACGGTTTTGCTATAAGGGGTTTTGTAAATATGATAAAGGTGTTAGCTATTGATGGTTGCTTTCTGATGGGAAAGTATGGAGGTACATTGTTGGTGGCCACTGCACAGGACAACGAGAATCACACATATCCTGTTGCATGGTGTGTGGTTGACTCTGAGAATGACGAGTTGTGAACTTGGTTTTTTCAGCAGTTACGTACGACAATGCCTGACATTGACAAGTTGTGCATAATATCCGATAGACACAACTCTATAAAGAAGGGGATTGCCACTATTTACCGTCAAACACATCACGGATTCTATATGAGGCACCTTGGTGAGAACATAAAACAAAATTTTAAGTGTGCTGACCTCCTTCAGACATATTACATGGCAACAAAAGCTTATTAGGTTGATGCATTCGAGGAGCACTTCCAGCAAATCCGAATCAAGGATGATAGAGTTGCTAAGTATCTTGAGCATGATGTTGGTTTCGAGCGATGGAGTAAAGCTTACTTTCCTGGAAGAAGGTTTGATTTCATGACCACTAACATAGCTTAGTCCATAAATTCGAAGTTGTTAACAGAAAGAGAGTTTCCAATAGTTGCACTTTTTGATGCAATCCAAAGGACACTGTCGCGGTGGTTCCATGAGCGTTGTACGGAGTCAGATAATTTTACTACAACCCTTGTTCCATCAGCTGAAAAATTATTGCGAGAACGTATGGAACTGTCAAATGCACTATTTGCCTATCCTCTTAATGCTCAAGAATTCATTGTGCGCGGCTATGGTCCAGATGCTCTAGTTAACCTTGTTAGAAAAACTTGCAGTTGTAAAGTGTTTGACATTAAACGTTTACCTTGTCCTCATGCACTAGCAGCACTGAAACAATCCAGATTTTGGTTCAAGAATTTACATGGAACTTTGCTCCCCTCTCTATATGACAGATCACTACATGCTAGCTTATTCAGAAACGATATATCTGGTGCCTTCAGAAGAGCAGTGGGTAGTGCCGCCAGAGGTGGCTAACATTATCATTCACCCGCCATTCAAGAAGATAGCAAAGGGGAGAAAAAGAATTAAGCGTATTCCATCAGCCTTTGAGGTTCCCCGAAAGATGAATAAGTGCTCAATTTGCAAGCAACCTGGCCACAAGAGAAGCAGTTGCCAAAAGCAATCACATGCAGATCCAGCAAATTAGGTTCGAAGAAGGATGAAATTCAGGGAGTTGCCAAGGCCAACCGTTAATGAGTTATTGTTTTCAATTATTGATGTTATAAATTTTATTGTTACCTTTAATAAATCACTCTTTATATTTCTTGTTACATGGCCCAAAAATTTGTTGTTGATTTTAGTTTGGAATTAGGTTATCAAATTGAGGAGAAAGTATGGAATTAATACATGTTGGTAATTTTAGTTTGTCAAAATTCAGGAGAAAAGCAGGAAAAGTATATATTGCCAATGATCGCTTAAGCGACTGTATATCGCTTAAGCGACAAAGGGTTTTTCAAACAGGATCGCTTAAGCGATATCACGGATCGCTTAAGCAATCGTGCACCTGGGTAGATGATTCTACCCAGGTGCACGATCGCTTAAGCGATCATCATCTACCCAGGTGCACGATTGCTTAAGCGATCCATGATCGCCTAATCGACCAAGACAAAAAGAGAAGAATCGCTTAAGCGATATATAGGATCGCTTAAGCGAAGCGATCCATGATCGCTTAATCGACCAAGTGAAAAAGAAAAGAATCGCTTAAGCGATATCTACGACCGCTTAAGCGACCCTGTGTAAATAAAGTTTCTTTTATTACGATCGCTTAATCGACCAACGAAAGATTTGAAAATTTGACAATTACACCCCCACCTACCCAACTTCCCAGATTCCGGCCACCACCGTCGGAATCCTACCGGGAAAGGGCGTTATGACGCATTGCGGTCGGATCAGGTTGATAGGGCATCAATATGGCCTTTTTCGGCCAGATCGACCATGGATGTGGCCGAAAAAGGCTAGATCACGGCCAGATCTACCCGTCGACGAACATAAAAGGTGACATCTGGCCGTCAACATCAGCTATTTCTTTTGAAAGTCGATGACGGCCCGATGTGGCCTTTTCCATCCATATCCATAGTCGATCTGGCCGGAAAATGTCACATCTGTGAATTACCGGCTATTTTTGATCGTTTGTAGCCGTCGGTGGTGCCAGAATCTGGGAAGTCTAGTGGGTAGGGGTGTTTTTGTTACTTTTGAAACTTTTTCAGGCGATATTAATGAAATTAATTCAGTTAATGGGTCTAAAATTTATTAAAAAAATACTAATATTTGCTAGATAATTAAATATTTGTTGGTGATTTTAGTTCGAAATTAGGTTATCAAATTGAGGAGAAAGTATGGAATTAATATGTGTTGGTAATTTTAGTTTGTCAAAATTCAGGAGAAAAGATGGAAAAGTATGTATTGCCCATGCTCGCTTAAGCGACTAAGTATATCGCTTAAGCGACAAAGGGTTGTTCACACAGGATCGCTTAAGCGATATGACTCATTGCTTAAGCAATCATGCACCTTAAAACAAACTATTTTGCCCATCACATGATCGCTTAAGCGACCAAATGAAAAAGGGAGGAATTGCTTTAGCGATAAAACGGATCGCTTAAGCGATCATGCACCTAGGCTGATTGAATCTGCCCATCACATGATCGCTTAAGCGATCCAATATCGCTTAATCAACCAAGTGAAAAAGACAGGAATCGCTTTAGTGATATCACAGATCGCTTAAGCGATCATGCACCTTAAAACATATTTGAATTTTCCCATCACATGATCGATTAAGCGATGTAGGATCGCTTAATCGACCAGGCAAAAAAGACAAGAATCGCTTTAGCGATATTACGGATCGCTTAAGCGATCATGCACCTTAAAACAGATTTGAATCTGCCCATCATATGATCGATTAAGCGATGTAGGATCGCTTAATCGACCAAGCCGAAAAAAGAAAAATCGCTTAAGTGATCATGGATCGCTTAAGAGATCATGCACCTTAAAACAGATTTTGAATCTGCCCATCACATGATCGCTTAATCGACCAAGCGAAAAAGAGCGGAATTGCTTAAGCGATCATGCACCTTAGAACAGATTTTTAATCTGCCCATCACATGATCGCGTAAATGATATACGATCGCTTAAGTGGTATCAAGGATATCTTAAGCGATCATGCACCTTAAAACTAGATTTTTTGTGCAAATGATTTTGCACAGTTACGACTCCGTACATAAAATTGTTAGTTATTGGCAATTGTGTGATATAGACGTAAACAGTCTATACCATATATGTTTGATATAGATGTAAAAGAATTATATGTTTTATTAAAATAGAATAACAGTCATGTTCCACTGAACAAATCGTACACCCTAAAGGCATTTTATTGCTCGAAGTTTTAACATCTTTATGTTCGGAGAAAAGAAGAACCATATTTGTTCTTAGAACTTGCATGGTTACCTAGTTCTCTTCAACCCTATATATTTAATATAGACGGCCACTTTCTACACCATATATGTTTGATATAGATGTACAAGAACTATATATTTAATAAAAATCTAATAACGATCATGGTTCACTGATCGAATCGTGAAACCAAAGATGTTAAGAGTTCGAGCAATAAAATGGCTTTAGGGTTGAGATATGGATAAAGAAGAAGACAGTTTTTGCTTGTGCAGATGGTTTTGCAGAGTTAGAGCTGGCTTCAATAAAATGGCTTTAGGGTTGAGGTGTATGATTCGTTCAGTGGAATATGACCGTTATTATATTTTAATTAAACATTTAGTTCTTTTACATCTATATCAAACATATATGGCGTAGAATGTGGTCGTCTATATTAAATATATAGGGTTCAAGAGAACTAGGTAACCATGCAAGTTCTCGGAACAAATATGGTTCCTCTTTTCTTGGAACATAAAGATGCTAAAACTTCGAGCAATAAAATGCCTTTAGGGTGTACGCGATATCATAAATAGTAAACAAATCTTATCCTTCATTTTTCATAATATAAAGGGTGCGTTTGGTTAAATATTCGTATCCATATTTCAAAAATGTTTGTTTGTTTAATTATTTAGAAATATTAGCTTATATTTTTAATTACTTTTAGGCCCCTTAAGTTTATTAATAATCAAATACCCCCAGGAGTAATTTTAAAATTTAACAAATACACCCTCACCTACCGAAATATCACAGTCGGAAAAGGCCATATCGACGCCGGCATCCAGTCAGAAAAGTGCGTTACGACGCACACTGGTCACATCGACCACGGATGTTGCCCAAAAAGACCAGATCTACGGTAGATCTGGCCGTCATTGTGGCCTTTCCTTTGGCCGTCCATGATGGCCACATGTGGCCTTTTCGGCGAGATCCAGCATCGATCTAGTGGAAAAAAGCCACATCGGTGAATTACCACCGACGGGACGTTTGTAGGCCGTTGTCACACATCCCGGCGACTCTTGGTTGCTTACGTGATTTAAGATCGCTTAAGCGATCTCTTCTGAGGCAGAATCAAATCTGCCTAGATCTAGGATCTCTTAAGCGATCCTCTAGGATCGCTTAAGAGATGAATCGCTTTTACTCTTGGTCGCTTAAGCGATCTTTAAGCGATCTCTTCCGAGGCAGAATCAAATCTGCCTATATCTAGGATCGCTTAAGCGATCCTCCGTGATCGTTTAAGCGATTTTAGATCGCTTAAGCGATCTTATACTGGGCAGAATCAAATCTGCCAAGATCTATGATCTCTTAAGCGATCCAAGTGGATCGCTTAAGCAATAAATCGCTTTAGCTCTTGGTCGCTTAATCGATCTTGGATCGCTTAAGCGATCTCTTACTGGGCAGAATCAGATCTGCCTAGTTCTGTGATGGCTTAAACGATCCTACATGATCGCTTAAGCGATGAATCACTTTTAATCATGGTCGCTTAATCGATCTTTGATCGCTTAAGCGATCACTTCCGACGCATCTGCTTAGATGAAGAATCGCTTAAGCGATCCATTGTATCTCTTAAGCGATTCTTCTTTTTCAAACTTGGTCGCTTAAGCCAGTTAAGATCTCTTAAGCGATCATTTGGGGAAAAATGTTGGTTGCTTAAGAGATATATGTGGTCGCTCATATATCGCTTAATCGATCATGAGAAAAAGAGAAGAATCCTACATTTCTCCTGAATTATGTAATGATCTGTCTTTATAGAGGTAATTTTGAAATAACTGTGATTGTGATACATTCCGAGGCAAAATCATTTTCCTCCCAAATCCGAAAAGAATAAGCAGCAAAATGAAGTCATTTATATCAATCTAATCCATCACAAATCAAAATGTAAGAGGCATCAATGAATTGAAAGTTTAAACTTAAAATCATTCATAATAGTGCCAAAATAGGATAAATCCTCAGCCACTTTGAAAAGCTTTCAAGTTCGGTATAATTACTGCCAGAGATCATTGTTTGGTACCATGCCTTGCCAGCAGCCTTGCTTGCAGATGCCGCCACTTTGAGAAGCTTTCAAATTCGGTTTAATCACTGTCTGAGATCATTGTTTGGTACCACGCCTCGCCAGCAGCCTTGATTGCAGATGCCTTGCGGGCAGCCTACTCTGACAGCCCAAGCCAGTTTCAGAAGTTCCCTCTCATTGTTTGCCAGCAACCTGCAAAATTTTCTCTCGTCACGAACCCAAGTTATGGAGTGCAAGATTGAAAAGTTCACTGAGTTCGTCTATTTCGGTAAAGCTCTGTATAACCCAAAACCTGCAGCATCAGCACCACAACCCAAGTATAAACATGAACATCACATAAACTACAAAATTCAAAGTCTAAGTTCCAAACCTTTTGATTGGGTTGTGGTAACTCAAAACGGATCTATTTCCCCATGGAAGCATTCAATAGCCCAGCGCTCCCGAAAGATGGTCATTGTTTCGTCATTCAATCCGTCCATCGGGGTGTTGGTCATGTCGAATTGAATAAATTTCAGGGCATATGCCCCACAATCAGCACTACAATAGGAAGAGCACATTAGCATTAGAATCAACTTATTTCACAATTGTATTATGTAAGTTAGTTTTATACAAAATTTACCTTGATTCATTTGTTGGGACGGGAATGCGCTTGAGTGGCCACTTTCCCGTCAATGCTTCATCACCGAGGTGGTCAAACATCCCGCTGTCGCGTAACAGCCGTGGGAACAACATGGATAGTAGCTCC
Source organism: Pistacia vera (assembly GCF_008641045.1). NCBI lineage: Eukaryota > Viridiplantae > Streptophyta > Magnoliopsida > Sapindales > Anacardiaceae > Pistacia > Pistacia vera. The sequence continues at coordinate 101,891 of NW_022195175.1, read as the reverse complement.
AACTCGGCCTCCAACTGCCTGTCTCGACAAACTGTTGGGTTGCAGTCAAAGATCTTCAGCAACCTCTCCTCTAAGAGCGTGACAACTGCTATCCAGTGCATTTCCTTGACCAGGATGATGCAGTAGACGCTCTTAACCTTTGCCCAACTGTGGCCATATTTGGGCCTGTCCCCCATTACATACTGCATCATCCTATCATCAAACCTAAAATCATTAGGGACGCAGTCTAAGTCTTCTATGCCCGATCGTTTTCGTTTGGCTCCTTTTGCTACAGATGCACCGATGGCCTTTTTCAATAAATTGCGATATGTGGATACCAGCGTTTGGCCAAATGCCACATCAGTGATGGTACAATTGGGATACAGTAGATCACCATTGCTGGTTTGTCGCAGCCTCATCAGTGCCAATACCTCGTTGATGTGCTACATCAAATAAAAACAACATGATAAGTATACAATAGCTCATGGAAAAGATAAGCAAAAATAAGGAAAATTAAGCAAAAATAACTGACCGAGTCGTGAAGCCACCTGCCCATCATCAAAATCTCTCCAAACCATTCCCGAGAATAATCCACGGTCTTACACTTTACAAGGGCATCACTTCCGGATTCATTGTAATAGGCATAAAAGGGTTTTTTCCTTTCCTCCTCTATTGGCCTATACAAATCGACAGTGGATTCCATTTTTGCTTGCCCGCTTCCTCCCGCTTCCTCCATTTCTACATCCCCGCTTCCTTCGCCTCCCGCCTCAACCTCTTCCATTATAACTGCCCCACTGCCTCCAACAACCTCCTTAACCTCTTTAATTTTAGCTTCTTCCTCACTTTGTTTCTTTGTTTTCCTCTTAATTCCACGTGTTAGTACGATGTAAGGCGATTTCACAAACCTGCTCTTTCGGTTCTCTCTTCTCAGCCCAGGTTGCACTTCAACCGCCTTCAATACTCTACCAACTTCCTCATCCACCCTAACAACTTTCTCTTCCACCCTTTTCAATTGCTCTTCCATCCTATCAAACTTGCCATAAACAGCTATTGTAAAACTATCAAATGAACTGTTTATAAGGTCAACCACCTCACTCTCCCGACCCGCACGCCTCGGCAAAGCGATACTTGTTGTACTGGTTTACTGAGGCATACGAACATGTTCCTCCCTCCCTCCCGCCGATTCCTGCTTCACCCTCCTCGACGTCAACCACATTCTCAAGCAGTGACCCTGCAACTGCCCTCACATGTATGACCCCTTGTAGCTCCCGCGTCAGGCGGTCTATCTCTTCATCCATTTCATCCTCCAGTGCTCAGAAAGATGTGACATAGTCCCATTGCGCTTCACCCCTAGTAGCGGTGAGGAAGGGATGGACAACCCCCTGCAATAAGAAACAAAATCAATTAGATTTAAGCGACATTTTAAAGCAAGTGCATATTCAAAAGTTTAATCCTTTAATCTTACCCGAGCTGATTGAATTTCAATCTCTATTTGCTCATATCCCAATGGGTACACTTCTGGTCCTGCCACTGCAACATCCTAGGAAATGTCTGTTGCATAACCGAAGAAGACCTAATCCTCCCCCTTGCCTTAGCCAGGACAGGGATGACCTCATACATTCAAGCCTACATTGTAAAAAAATAGTCCATATCATAATTCAAACACATATATTAAAAAAATATTTAATAAAAAGCTATTAATATTTACCTGCATTGCCCACGGGAAGCCAAACAAATTGTACGTGGCCTTTCTACCCTTCTTCGTCCATTGGGAGTGCTTTGACGCCAGCTCTTTTGCTTGTAGGGACTCTATGGTTTGCTAAAATGATAGTTGTCCCCACGGATAAGTATTAAAGAAATTCAAGTTGCTTACAAACATCACCCAATCAATATCAATGACTTTTGTTGAGTCACCAGCCATTAGGATTGAATATAAGAACAAAACCAAGCACAGTTTGAACGTCTCTGAATCGTTAAACTCATCATTTATTAACATTTCCTCTAATTCATGTGCCTTAATAGACGTGTTCCCCGCCAAAACCTTGTTAGCCAACCTTTTGGCTGCCGGACTGTCCTTTATTCCTTTTGCCTCAACCTCACCTAGCAATTCCCCACATCTTAAGCCAGTCACCAACACATATTCCATCATCCCGAAACGTAGTGGCTTTCCATCCACCACGAACCACATTTCGTACTTTTTTTTGCTTTTTATTGAGTGCAACAACATATAATGCACTCCCGACCCCCAGAATGTCTTTTTCCATTTCGTGTCCATATCCCAAAATTGATTGAAACAAGTCTCTTTGAATCTCCTTTCACCATTCCTCAGTGTCCCTAAAATCCCCATTATTCTCGTTAAAACATCCCAACTTGACCTCATGTCACCCGCACAGGGAAGTACGGTACAGTATCGCTTACCCAACCCGTACTCTCTAAAGTTTATGCTCTGGAAAATCTGCATAATCGATATAAACAGAATATCACCAAAAAAATTTAACCAAATCAAATATAAACAAAATACGCTCCGGAAGAATCGCTTAAGCGATGGGCATATGATTCTGCCTTGTACAAGATAGCTTAAGCGATCTGAAATCGCTTAAGCGACCAAGAGTAAAAGCGAAGAATCGCTTAAGCGATACATAGGATCGCTTAAGTAATTCTTCGCTTTTACTCTTGGTTGAAATCGCTTAAGCGATCTTGCACGAGGCAGAATCAACATCTGCCCAGATCTTAGATCGCGTAAGCGATTACTGTTAAGCGATCTATAATCGCTTAAGCGACCCACAGTAAAAGGGATGAATCGCTTTTACTCTGGGTCACTTAAGCGATTACAGATTGCTTAAGAGATCTTCTACGAGGCAGAATCAACATCTGCCAGATCTAAGATAGCTTAAGAGATCATTTATATCGCTTAAGCGATTCATTGCTTTTACTCTTAAGCGATCCTAAATTGCTTAAACGACCAAGAGTAAAAGTCATCAATCTCTTAAGCGATCTTAGTTCTTATCAGATGTTCAGTATGCTTTGGACATTATTGCTTACATCGCTTAAGCGACAATACTGATACCTTTTCTTCGGCGGCCTTCTCCTCCTCGTCTGAACTCTCGCGGGACTCCTCTTCCTCACTTGAATTCTTGCCGGCCACCTTTTCCTTGCCAGAACCGTTTTGCTCCTGTTCTCTCTCTTGTTGTGCCGCCGTCATCTCCGCTGCTAGAACACCTTCACTGATCGGAATATCCACCGGAGCAGCCATTGAACTGCTTGCGCCATTAGACTCTACGATTTGAAGAGGCGTTGGGTTTTCTTCGTCATTGTGAATGTCAGCCATTGTTTTAAGAAAGGAAGAAGCTTTAGAATTGAATTTGGGTTTGAAAATTTGTAGGAATGTGGACTGTTATCGCCGAAAATTGCGCAGAATGCATTTACGGTTTGAAGAATCGATTTTTGCCTTAGTCGGTTTCGATTAAGCGATTTGAATGGGTAGGGCTCTTTTTCAAATTTCAAATTTTAAAAACTTTCATTAATTATTATTTTTTTCTTATACGTTTTAATCTTTTCATTTTAACCCCTTTTACATGTTTAATTAATCCTAACTATGCCATGTCATCTTCTCTAAATTAAAAAAAAATGAAAAACAGTTTCAAGGCCATTTTGTTAAATGCAAACTTGGCATGTCCTGGGAGTTAAATTTCCTCCATTTTATTCATATAGCATGAATATATACATATATACCAATAAACGAAAAGGTTAAAAAAAATTATACTACCATTTAACATTTTAACAGCCAAATTACCTTAATTTCCAGCATGTTAAGACACCATTCAATCAATTATCTCAAAGGCATTCCAGCCGAGAGCATGCAAGTGGATTTACCTAGCCAACTTTTTAAAACAAAGTACAATCCAAGCACCTCTCAAAATATTGCCCAGCTGAATTACATGCAGTTGAAGTACCCAGCCAACATCACATTTTGGTCAATCAACCGAATGCAAATAGATGCAGCTAGCAAGCAAAATACACTCCATTTTAAACCTCAAATTAAACAACCAAACATTCATCCAAAAGCATGGAGAGGAAAGCAAGTTCAGCAAGCTTCAAATTTAGCTCAACACTCATCAAAAAGCAAAAATGGCCAACTATATTTAACAAGCAAACATAAATCAGAATTTTTAAGGAAAACTTTCATTTGATCCACTCACAATTCTAGCTCAGCTGCAACTCAAATGGACTGTCAAACACTCTTCGCTTCCGTACCCTTCTAATCCTATAGTTGGCTGCCCATTACAGTGCTTGGATTTCGATCTTCACCGTTCATAATATAGAGTTGTGTTTCATAAACAACATATCCAAAAATCAGAACGATCGGATGGCAAACGAGCTCCAGATCATGATTTGATGATGCACCGTTCACAGACCCAAAATCTCTCCTCTCTCACTCTATTTCTCGTTTTCTTCTTCTTCCTTGGGGCGAACTGCCCAGTTTTCTTCTCTTTTAAACAAAACATTTTTCTGAAATTATTTCTGCCCCCAAATATTCCCTAAATTTCAATCTAACCCTGCCACCTAAGCTTTTCCTAGCAAAAATGTCCAAATTTTTCCCACTTGTTTGCAAACCCATCAAGATTTATTTCTTCGCTTTTACCCCTTAACGCAACTTTAAAAACTGACAGAGATGCCCCTATCTTACCACAATACCAAAAACTCAGAAAAATTAAAAAAAAAAAAAATTTAATTAACTAAATACAATTCATGATCTAACTAAAATCAGGAATGGGGTTTTACAGTTTGTATCCCATAATGTTAGACGTAAGTGCAATATACTTCAAACCTCAAGAATGAAAGTGTAATTCACTCTATAGACAATGTTATGGGTGTAGCCACATAAAAGTCTACGTTCTACCGTGATTATGCTAGAAAGTATTAACTCCGTGAAACACATGCATAAATATTAAATATTATGTTACAAAGCTGTGGGGTTGGATAACCTTCTTCTACTATGAATGGAATCTTACAAAGTTGTTTCCAAACTCTTTATCAATTTAAAAGCTTTTAAAGAAATTCTTTAATCCAGATTCAAAAATTATAATCTTAATGTGTACCTCTGATTAAAGTTTGCTCGTGCATATCGAGTTACCTTTGTAATACAGAAGTTCGCATTTTAAATTAATCAACAATCCAATGCCAATCAAAGTGTAAAACGTTGATTAAATTAACTTACATATTGTCTTTGGGTAAAGTAAAAGTGAGAGAATTTATTAAAACGTTGATTTAATTAAGTTATATGTTTATTGTCTTTGGGTAAAGTAAAAGTGAGATAATTATTAAAACTTTGATTTAATTAAGTTATATATTGTCTTTGGTATCACTTCCAGGAGAAGCAAATATGAAGAAGAAGACTTTTATTTTTATTTAAGAGTGATACTACATTTACAAAGAAATTTTATAAAGATCTCCATACAAAATGATGTGGCAAAAAATGAATGGAAGAGTGAATTTAATGAGTTTGACTTTTTGTTTCACTCTTCCATTCATTTTTTGCCATCTTACTTTGTATGGAAATCTTTGTAAGATTTCTTTGTAAGTATAGTATTATTGTTTATTTAATTGATTATGGGAAAAAACAAAGTATCAGGAAAAGACACGGTTGAAACTTAACTATGCCAAATACGTACCCTTCATAAACTTAGGAGAAATTGAATTCTTGACAAAAACATGCATGTATTTATAACCGTTAGACTAAATTAATAACCATTAATAATTGATGAAATCATATATATATCAAACAACGAAATCAAAATATATAAAACCAAAATCCAAAAATTCTAGCTTTACCCACCCATGGTAGCCCAGCGGTAAGAACGAACTAAGCGGGCTACAAATGGGTAGAATCCACAGTCTCAGATTTGATTCCTAGTTGGACGCAAATGTAATACATTTATCTATGATTTACTTGGGGGGCCATGATGATAGGTTGTTGTGGAATAACTCTCTTAAGAATTAATCAAGGTGCGCGTAAATTGGCTCAACTGCAGTTAAAAAAAAAATATATATATATAGCCTTCCAAAACTAACCCTAGTCTTAAAATCAAATCAAATCCCATTAATATGGAAATAATGTTACAGAGGAATATGGTGAATAAGGTAAATGCTAGCCTTGTTCGTAAGTCCAATCCCAAATACTTGATTGTGACATGGTGCGATATGAATTGGGGATGTAGTTGATAGTTTCAGAAAGTTTGGCGAAGTCAATTATAAGGATAATTGGGAGCAGTGTCGGTAAAGTTTTCCCTTCATATATATATAACACTAACAGACCAGGATCTTTATACAAGTCTTCTAAATTACCTCTTTCTCATATCTTACTTGTTTCCTTTATTTGTGCTCTACCATAGAACAAATTTGTTGACGCTTGATTTTGGACGCTAACGACTCGCATGTGAGAAGCGTTAAGCGGAATTAGGAATCATACATGATAGATCCATGAGATTTGAATATAGAGCTGAGATTATATATTTTGCAGAAAAATAAATAAAAGATTGGCAAGAGGGGGTTTTTATAGTGGTTTGGATGCTCAACAAGCGACTCCTACATCCACTGTTATTTTATTGCTCACTGACTATTTCTATGATTTTGCCCGTAAGGCATACAAAGATGAAGAAATACAGTGTTTACAGAGAGAGAATGAAAATGAAGCTCAAATCTCAGCCCAGCCTCCTTCTTCGGGAAGAGGAGTGCCCACTTATACACCTTTGCACTCAATGTAATGAGTGTTTTGCAAGTTGCCTTGATACATGGAAGGCTCTCGTCCATTCATCTCTTGAAATGCGATAAAGTTGGTGAGAATATCTTTGGAGATATGGGCTTGGCAGTTGGTACAAGAAGACATTAAATGAGCTGACATAGGCGTGACTTTTTAGGCATGACAGAAGCCCCCCAATTTTTGGAGTCCGTAATCGCGCTTCAGAAACTAAGGTCTTTGATCTGAATAGCTGCAGTCTCGAACTGAAGAGCTAGAACTGAAATCTGTTAGGAGCTCACCTGAAATCTGTTAGGAAAACGATCTGAAATCTGTTAGGAAAACGACCTGAAATCTATTAGGAGCTCGACTTGAAAACAAAACGAGCTCAACTTGAGAGCAAAATAAGCTCAATCTGAGCTAAACAAACTCAATATGCACATAACGAGCACGACCTAAGCACATAACGAGCATGACTTGGGCTCGACCTGAGCACATAACAAGCACGACCTAGGTTCGACCTGAACGAGCACGACCTAGGCTCGACCTGAATGAGCACGACCTGGGCTCGACCTGAGCACATAACGAGCACGACCTGGGCTCAACCTGAACGCATAACGAGTACGACCTGGGCTCGACCTGAATGAGCACGACCTGGGCTCCACCTGAGCATATAACGAGCACGACCTGAACGTGCGATAAGTTATCTGGCCACGTGATCTGGGTGATCTGAACACGTGATTTGAACGGTCTTGAAAGTGCGATTTGAGCGTGCGATCAGCGATCTGACCACGCAATTGGAGAATTCTGACATGTGCGATCTATGATCTAGCCAAGCGATCTGAGAACTCTGACACGTGCGATCTGCGATCTGGTCACGCGATCGAAGCTCTAATGCATGCGATTAGCGATCTGGCCATGCGATTAGAGAGCTGATGCGTGCGATCTACGATCTGGTCATGTGATTGGAGAACTCAGACGCTTGTGATCTACGATCTGTCCACACGATCAAAGAACTTGGACGCATGTTTGAGAATCGGACCTGCATGGGCCACCAAACTGTTAACGCTTGATTTTGGATGTCAACGACTCGCACGTGAGAAACGCTAAGCGGAATTAGGAATCACACGTGATAGATCCATGAGATTTGAATATGGAGCTGAGATTATATATTTTGCAGAAAAATAAATAAAAGATTGGCAAGAAGGAGTTTTTATAGTGATTCGGATGCTCAACAAGCGACTCCTATATCTACTGTTATTTTATTGCTTACTAACTATTTCTATGATTTTGCCCGTAAGGCATACAAAGATGAAGAAATATAGTGTTTACATAGAGAGAGAATGAAAATGAAGCTTAATTCTCAGCCCAGCCTCCTTCTTCGGGAAGAGGAGTGCCCACTTATACACCTTTGCACTCAATGTAATGAGTGTTTTGCAAGTTGCCTTGACACATGGAAGACTCTCGTCCATTCATCTCTTGAAATGAGATAAAGTTGTGAGAATATCTTTGGAGATATGGGCTTGGCAGCTGGTACAAGAAGACATTAAATGAATTGACATAGACGTGACTTTTTAGGCATAACAACATTAATGCCAAACATGGACGAAACTCAGAGCTCTACAAGGCTCTGATGAACAGAGAAGACGATAGGAGGTTGATAGAACTCTGCAGAAGGCTTGCTGATCATGCATTGCACATTATGACAATACATCATGATTTCGTACTTCATTTGGCTATTACTTTTAAAAGAAGAGACCCGGTCCTCAAGCTCACAGATGAGTTGCCCCCGCATCTTCTTGATAAAATCACCCGCCAAAATATATTAGGAAACATTGTTCTTTATGAAATCGCCGTTGCGGAGAAGTTGTTAAACAAAGCGCCGGGGCTGTTAGGCATGCGCAACAACAATGGACAGACAACTCTCTTTCGTGCGGCACTCTATGGAAAAGCTGAGATTTTCAAATTTCTTGACGGTAAACTCTCTGGTTATGATCCAGACAATAAGCAGCCCTTTGTTGAGAGGAATGATAAATCTACTATTCTTCACGTTTCTGTTATTGCTCGACAGTTTGGTAACTACTTCCCATCTAAATTATTGTCCTTTAAATTTGTATCATATAAGCTCTTTCGAAGGTACATTACAATTATTATAATGTTAAAAATTTTAAAATTATAAGCATATCATGTAGTGAATTTTCGTTTTATTATATTCTTCTTATATAATTTATCTAATTTTCAAATGCAAGAATAGATTTGGCCCTGCAAATTGCAAATGACTATAAGAACCTAATTGAGCAAAAAGATATGGATGGTATGACTGCTCTTCAACTTCTATCTTGCAAGCCGGAAGCTTTTAGTTGTCAGAGTGAATGTGATTTTTTCGATAAACTGATCAACAGCTGTAAGTTTCCTAATTATTAGAACATTTATAATATAGGGGTGTTTCTTTTAACATCTCCAATGATATTCTTTATTTTGAAGAGTATTTTTCATATAAATAAATAGTATTTTCATTAATTTTAAATATAAATAAAATATAAATAACACAATTTTTATTTAAATCTAATAGACTCTTTAAATTTAATAAAGATGTTCTTTATTTTTAAGAAAGAGACTTAATGTGAGAGAGAATTAATAAATAAAATGCATAGGAACTTATAGTTTATTAATTAAAATTAAGATAGAGAGTAAAATTTGACTCTCTAAATGTGGAGAGTTAAACTCACTCTCTAATTTATATTTTAAAGATAAAGAGTATGTTGGACTCTTATTTTTATGGATAGACTCTTTATAATAAAAAGTTTGAGTCATATAAAGAGTCATTCAGAGATGCTCTAAGTTGGTTAAACTAGAGCATCTCCAAAAGGTTCTTTATATGAGTCAAACTCTTTATTATAAAGAGTTAATGCATAAAAACAAGAGTCCGATGGATTCTCTATTCTTTAAAAATAAATTAAAGAGTGGATTTGGCTCTCCACATCTAGAGAGTCAATCTCACTCTTTATCATAATTTTAATTAATTAAATTACAAGTTTCAATAAATTTTGTTTATTGTTTCTCTCTCCTATTAAGTTTTTTTTTTTTTTTTTGAAAAATTGTTTTTCCTCCCACCATGATGGTCTTTTGAGTTTCTATATATTCATGTTCTGTTTTCTTTTCTCTAAAACATGAATTTTCAAGCTGGTAGTGATGAAAATTTGTATATTGATTCCATTGAAAATCCTCAATTTTCAACCCAACTTTCAAACTCTGATAATATATCTATTTTCACCAATACTGAAGAATCTCATTTGTCTACTCCAATTGAATCTAACTCTAAAAGATCACGTGGCGGCAACTTTACTGCAAAAGAGGATCTTCTTATTGTGTCAGCATGGCTTAATACCAGTTTAGATGTTGTGCAAGGAAATGAACAAAAACACAAAACATATTGGGCACGATTGTTGGAGTACTTCCATAAATACAAAAATTTTGAATCTGAATGTACACAAGTTTCTTTGATGAACCGTTGGTCAACAATTCAACTAGCTACAAACAAATTTTGTGGATGCTATGCTTAGATTGAATCAAGAAACCAAAGTGGCATCAATGAGCAAGACAAGGTATTTATTATTTTATATTTAGGAAAAAGAAAAGAGGGAAAAAATTAAAATCATAAATGCTTTATGGGAAAATTCAAAATAAAGAATTAAAATAAAGAGTTCATTGGACTTAAATAAAATTTTTGCTCTTTATATTTAAAAATCAACAAAGATGCTCTTTATTTATAAGAAATATGCTCTTTAAAATAAAGAGCACTATTGGAGATGTTCTAAGCTGGTTAAAGTAGCTTATTAAAAAAAAAAAAAAAAATGTTAGGGTAGAGGTACTTAGGGGGTGTTTGTATGAGCTTATGAAAATCAGTTTATAAGGGGGTGTTTGTCTAAGCTAATAAGCTGATCAAACTAGCTTATAAGCTCTAAAATTAAGCTGACCTGTTTGTTTATAACTTTTTTGAGCTTATAAGTTGAGCTTATAAGCCAAAAAAATAAGTTGGGGGGAGGTACTTTTTTTTTTTTTAGCTTATAAGCACTCTGCTTATAAGCTAGTTTGACCAAGTATATTACCACATTATCCTTGTTTAATTTTAAAATTCCATAGTATACCCTTATTTAATGTAGTACCCTTTTTAGTCATTTTATAATAAAATGTACTTATAAGCCANCACTTAAATTACAGATGCTCAGATGGAAAATCAAACTTGAGACCGTGTGTCTATCCACACTATTCTTAGTTCGTTCTAACTATGTAGATTATCCATAGATGTGTTATATTAAAATATTGAAGTTAGGAAAAAAAAGATAAATATAAAAAATATGTATTTTGATGCATTATTTTAAGGGGTCGAAACATAAAAGTAAAATTACAACAAAAGTTATAATACTTTACTATAAAAACTAGATAAATCTTTAAATATTTTATTAGCATAAATTTTATTATAGTTTAATTTGGAGGTGTTGTTATTTGTTTTGGCTTAATAACTTGTTCATTAATAAATTTTCTAGGTTTTGTTTCACTTGTTAAAGTATTATAAATTTATTCCATATCGTCAAACACAATTATGAATGTATTAATTATAAAGAGCATTATAAATAAATACTCATATTTTTTTTTATAACTTAATATTTTTTTTATAAGTTTATTTACAATTATATTATTAAGTTTAATTAATGTCTTGACCCCCCTTAGAATGAGTTTCTAGCTACGCCCCTGCTTACAACTTTTTTATACAACCCTGAGGTGGTAGCTCATGATTGGTTAGTTTGCATTTGGATAGACAAGACCCACTGCGAGCTAACCAATTGTGAGCTGCTACATTAGGGTTGTATGAAAAAGTTGTAAGTGTAGTGCTGCTCATACACATATTTGCCTTGGTGTTAAGAACCATTTACAAATATTAACAAAGTTCATATTTATAGGAATTTATGAATTTAAGATAGTTGTTAAAATTGAAACTTCTAAAATGTTTTTTTTTTATGACTACGGGTGTCGGAGCCAACTTACGTGCACCTCAACTAATCTCCTAGGAACCTGGAATTACTGTTTGAGTAAAAGCTCCAGTAGCCACCCTTATTAGCAACCAAGAAGGGACTCAAACTTATGACCTCTTGAGTAATACACCCATGAGTCCTTATCGACCCACTTGGACACCTAAGAGTCCCTATCGAACCACTCGGTCACCCAAAGGTTGTTATTTCTAAAATGTTTTGTGTAATGGGGCGTTTTTACCTTTTATGGAAATAAAAGAAAAATTTTGACTTTAAATTAATCCAGAGTTGAAATTCTCGAAAATCAAAAGTAAACATCTTTAGTTTAAGGGTCATATAAACAATTTAGTTTCAACTGAAAAGACCAAAATTTTGATTTTTGGTGATTTTTTAATTCAAAAGTTGATATTGTAGAACTATCTTTATTTCTAGAGTAATGCCGATTTACGAAAACAATTTGACCAATTTAAAAAGAAAAACAAATCGACAATTCTTGGCGGAATGATTTAATTTTTGTTTGAAGCATGTTAAAAATTAAGATTTACAGTTTTGTCAATTTCTTCACAGGAAGGTTGCAGTTTTGGAAACGAGTAAACGACATTTTCCCACGCAAGGTTTGGTGAATCTCAGTTTCCACCCCTAGTTTTAAAAATTTCAATTCTCACCCTTAAATTAACACCATTATTTTCTCTAATAACCCCCACATCTCAAATTTCTCTCAAATAACCCCCACAGGAGATCCCGGCCAAGCCAAAAATCCGGCCTGATTCTAGCACCATTAGACCTCCCCGACACCACCATCAACATCCCCTTATCCTCCTCACCAAAACCCTTAACTTTTCCACTTGAGTGCACCTCGGCGAGGAGCTGGAATTTAGCTGGAAAGGAGCGACAACATGCAAAGACCTAAGGGAGAGGCGGCTGCGATCAATGATGTTGGGGGTTTTGGTGGGGGGAAGTCGGTGATGCTATTGATGGTGTCAAGGGTGGTTTCTGGTGCTGGGACTTGTTAGAATTTGGATAAAATGTGCGACTAAAACTAAGAGCGGCGACCGGTGATTGGGGTGTTCAATTAGGCGGGGAGGTGAGAGGTTTTGATGTGGGGGTTGAGGGGATTGTAATTATGGTGTCGGGAGCGGTCGATTGCGTAGGGAACAAGCCAGAACGACTTGAAATCGCCGTTGGGGTGAATTTAAGAAGTGAAGGGTTATTTTAAAATTTTTATTTTTAAAATGACAATTTTACCCTTTTAATCATTAGATTAAACAATTCTATATTAATTTAAGGGTGAAAATCTAGAATTTATGAAATCATGAGTGAGACCTTGCAGATTCGCCAAACCTTGGGTGGGTGAATGTTGTTTACTCTTCAGAAATTTGTCTCACATAATTCAAATGTCTCACAACGACTCTACACTATATCACTTCTATATGTCTACATAAACTCTATGAAAATTATGGGATAATTATTTTAAACCTCCCAAGGTTTATCCAAACCTAAATATCCCCTCAGGTATCAATATACACAAAGCCCTGATCATTTGTAAGATGTTAATAGAATTGATAATTCACAAAATTGAGGTTAGATACCATTTTTACCCTCGATCATAATTTTTGCGTATAACAAAGGAAATGTTAATTACTTTAAACCCCCAAAGGTTTGCCGAAACTTGAAAAACCCACCCCAGGGCTTGTGTTAAGAGTGTTTACGATGATTATAGTTTTGGACTAAATCGTTTGTATCCCATAATGTTAGAGGTAAGTACAATATACGTCAAACCTTAAGAATGAAAGTGTAATTCAGTCTATAGACAATGTTATGGGTGTAGCCACATAAAAGTCTATGTTCTACAGTGATTATGCTAGAAAGTATTAACTCCGTGAAACACATGCATAAATATTAAATAGTATGTTACAAAGCTGTGGGGTTGGATAACCTTCTTCTACTATGAATGGAATCTTACAAAGTTGTTTCCAAACTCTTTATCAAGTTAAAAGCTTTTAAAGAAATTCTTTAATCCAGATTCAAAAATCATAATCTTAATGTGTACCTCTGATTAAAGTTTGCTCGTGCATATCGAGTTACCTTTGTAATACAGAAGTTCGCATTTTAAATTAATCAACAATCCAATACCAATCAAAGTGTAAAATAATTGACTTACTATCGTCTTTCGGTAAAGTAAAAGTGAGAGAATTTATTAAAACTTTGATTTAATTAAGTTATTGTATATTGTCTTTGGGTAAAGTAAAAGTGAGATAATTTATTAAAACTTTGATTTAATTAAGTATATATGTCTTTGGGTATCACTTCCAGGCGAAGCAATATGAAGAAGACGACTTTTATTTTATTTAATTGATTATGGGAAAAAACAAAGTATCAGGAAAAGACACGGTGAACTTAACTATGAAAAATACGTACCCTTCATAAATTTAGGAGAAAGAAATGATCTTGACAAAAACATACATGTATTTATGACCATAGACTAAATTAATAACCATTAATAATTGATGAAATCATATATATATTATATCAAACAACGAAATCAAAATATATAAAAACAAAATCCAATATTCTAGCTTACCCCAATGGTAGCCCAGCGGTAAGGATAAACTAAGCGGCTACAAATGGGTAGAATTCACAGTCTCAAATTTGATTTCTCGTTGGAGGCAAATGTAATACCTTTGTTTATGATTTACTTGGGGGGTCATGATGATAGGGTGTTGTGGAATACCTCTTTTGAGATTAATCGAGGTGCGCGTAAATTGGCTCAACTGCAGTTAAAAAAATAATATATAGCCTTCCAAAACTAACCCTAATCCTAAAATCAAATCAAATCCCATTAATATGGAAATAATGTTACAGAGGAATATGGTGAATAAGGTAAATGCCAGCCTTGTTCGCAAGTCCAATCCTAAATACTTGATTGTGACATGGTGCGATATGAATGGGGATGTAGTTGATAGTTTGAGAAAGTTTGGAGAAGTCAATTTATAAGGATAATTGGGAGCAGTGTCGGTAAAGTTTTCCTTCATTATATATAACACCAGCAGACCAGGCTCTTTATACAAGTCTTCTAAATTACCTCTTTCTTATATCTGACTTGTTTCATTATTTTATCATAAGAATGTGCTCTACCATAGAACACATTAATGCCAAACATAGACGAAACTCAGGCTTACAAGGCTCTGATGAACAGAGAAGACGATGGAGGGTGATAGAACTCGCAGAAGGCTTGCCGATCATGCATTGCACATTATGACAATACAGCATGATTCCGTACTTCATTTGGCTATTACTTTTAAAAGAAGAGACCTGGTCCTCAAGCTCATAGATGAGTTGCCCCACAATCTTCTTGATAAAATCACCCGCCAAAATATATTAGGAAACATGTTCTTCATGAAATCGCCGTTAGCGACGATAATCCCATGTTGCGGAGAAGTTGTTAAACAAAGCGCCGGGGCTGTTAGGCATGCGCAACAACAATGGAGGGACAGCTCTCATTCGTGCGGCACTCTATGGAAAAGCTGAGATTTTCAAATTTCTTGACGGTAAACTCTCTGGTTATGATCCAGACAAAAGCAGCCCTTTGTTGAGAGGAATGATAAATCTACATTCTTCACGTTTCTGTTATTGCTCGACAGTTTGGTAACTACTTCCCATCTAAATTATTGTCCTTTAATTGTATATATAAGTTCGAAGGTAGATTACAATTATTATAATGTTAAAAATTTTAAAATTATAAGCATATCAAGTAGTGAATTCGTTTATTATATTCTTCTATATAATTTATCTAATTTTCAAATGCAAGAATAGATTTGGCCTGCAAATTGCAAATGACTATAAGAACCTAATTGAGCAAAAAGATATGGATGGTATGACTGCTCTTCAACTTCTTCTTGCAAGCCGGAAGCTTTTAGTTGTCAGAGTGAATGTGATTTTTTCGATAAACTGATCAACAGCTGTATTCCTAATTATTAGAACATTATAATATAGGGGGTGTTTGTCTAACCACTTTAATGGTATTCTTCATTTATCTTTATTAAATACAGAATATCTTTATTAATTTTTAAATATAAAAAGTATAATTTTTATTTAAATCTAATAGACTCTTTAAATTTAATGAAGATGCTCTTTATTTTTTAAGAAAGAGACTTAATGGGAGAGAGAATTAATAAATAAAATACATAGAAACTGTAGTTATTAATTAAATTAAGATGAAGAGTGAAATTTGATTTTCTAAATGTAGAGAGTCAAACTCATTCTAATTTATATTTTAAAGATAAGAGTATGTTAGACTCTTATTTTTATGGAAAGACTCTTTATAATAAAGAGTTTGAGTCATATAAAGAGTCATTTGGAAATACTCTAAGCTGGTCAAACTAACTTATAAGCTCTAAAATGAAGCTGATATGTTTGTTTATAACTTTTTAAGCGTACAAGCAAAAAAAAAAAAAAAAAAAAAAAAAAAAAATGTAGGGTGGAGGTACTTTTATTATTATTAATTTTTTTTGCTTATAAGTTAGTTTGACCAAACATATTACCACCTATCCTTGTTAATTTTAAAATCCATAGTATACCATTGTTAATGTAGGACTCTTTTAGTCTTTTATAATAAAATGTACTATAAGTCACGTTTTACCCAACACGTCCAGTATTTATCATAACTTATAAGTACTTTAACCAAACACTAATTGATTAAAATTTCAAAAGCAGTTGTTGCTTAAAGCTAATTTTCATAGGCTTAATATTTAATTATCTCTCCCTCCCTTTTCTTCTTCTACTCAAATTTTTTAAATATTATTGTTGTGTACTTACATCTCCAATTATAAGTACGTAGATTAATAGTTGAGTAATTTATTAATTATTAATTGTTTCAGATAGTAGTGATTTGGCGATCTAGCTAGCGGGGGTAACAATTTTTAATTCTTTCCTTTTTTAATTTTTCTTTTATTTTAATGAAAAGGGAAATCTATGTGTTTTTTGGCCTGGAGAGAAAATGCTCGGAATGAAGAGCAAAAATAGAATCAGCTATGAAGCTTGCCAAGTGTCTTATTGAAATGGATACTCATGGGAGTCAACTGGTCCGCCAGTACAACATCAGGCCTAAGATACACAGATATGGGGCAGTCCTACAGTCTTAGCCATTGAGAAAGAAATCATGAACCAAGGAAAGGGAGAAAGAAACGATGCAGAAATTCCTTTGTTTCTAGCAGTCAAGTCAGGATGTAGAGAGATAGTTGAAGAAACATTCAAAACATACCTCAAGCAGTTGGTTATATTGATGATTCAGGACGAACTATTATACATGTAGCAATCAAGTATCGCCAGCAAAAGATTTTTGAGTTGTAGTTAAGGAAATGGAAGCAGTCATGCCTTTCTGGTAAGAAAGATGGACAACGATGGAAACACCATCTTGCTATGGTTGGAATAAAAAAAACCAGATTACGCACCTGAAAAGATGGAAGGACCGGCGCTGCTATGCAAGAGGAATTACTTTGGTTCGAGGTGCGTTTTAATTAGTACCCAAATATATACCTTCCAAACTTACGAGTAAATACTAATGAATTTTGTTGGTTGTGTTCGCAGCAAGTTAAGATGTGATAATCAGCATACCCCAATTCCTAGATCACCCGAATATATGGGGTTGACGCAGAAGCGCTATTTGGTGCTACAAATAAGGACCTTCGTATTTCGTCCAAAGAATGGTTAAAGCGCCCGGCGGAAGGATGCTCAATAGTGGCAGTTCTCATTGCTACCGTTGCCTTTGCTGCTGCATATACAATACCAGGAGGTCCAATCAGAATACTGGTTTTCCTGTCCTCATGAATCATCCTTTTTTTACGGTTTTTACCATATCTGACATTCTCTCTCTCACATTCTCTTTGGCTTCTGTGGGTACTTTTCTCTCTATCCTCACTTCACCGTTCAGATTACAAGACTTTAAGCACTCTCTTCCTAATAAAATGACGCTAGGCTTACCTTCCGTTTCTTTCTGTGTCCATGATGATGATTGCATTTGGAGCAACAGTGCTACTCATGATAAAAAAGAAGGAAAGTTGGGAACGAGATGCTATACTTTCTCCTTTATTCCGGTGGGAGTATTTGGATTATCATATTTCCCTCTCTATATAAGAAAATCAACATCAAGAGCTTTGGAATACTAACCAGGAAGACTAAGCAGTTAATTCCTGAGTTGTTTCTAGTTCTACTTATGAAGCTCTATGCTTTTTTCTGTACGTGCTTGTACAACTCCATCAGCTAGTCATTCCATCCCTTGAGCTGACCGCCACTTCAATAATTTTACAGACTAGTATGATAATTAATTTTTTCTTTATCAATTACGATGCCCTAATATTAATTAATTGTAGAAACAGAAATTTATGTTTAATGCATCATTAATTAAGTAATTGATGAATATGAAATACAAAAATATGAGAATGTTTAGTTACTTTAGTATGTAATTTGTAATTAGTAAATAAGTTTTTGAATCACAATCACCTGAATATGTTTGATTCTATCGTACAAATATGAGTAACAACCTATTTCTACCAAATAATGGTTTAATGACACTTCCTATCATTAGGGGTGGAGAAATATCCGGAAACTGAAATGAGCTGAACCGAACCGAAAACCGGTCCAAAACAGAACCGAAAATTAGGATTTTTTGTAAACTGGTTCGGTTTGTAAAAATTTAAAAATTGGAAAACCAGTTTGGTTTTCTGTTTAGGAGATTTTCCAAACGGTTAACCGAAACCGATTTTTAAAACCGGTTCACCCTATGTATATAAATAAAATATGTTTTAATTTTTTTTCCTTTTTTTTCAATATCTCTTATTCTCTTCTCCGCTCCACTCACTCTTTAGGGCCCATCTTCATTTTCAATATCTCTTATTCTCTTCTCTGCCTCCACTCCACTTTCCCGACTCCATCTTTGCCAGCGCCACCCACCACCACCAAATTGAAACTCCAAACCATCCATCTGTAATATCGCCAATGCCATTTCGCCGACACACTCCAGTGACTAGCAACTAATACCCACTCAACCAGCGATGACACAACTACTGCACTACAGTTCCTTGAACAGGAATAGCAATGACAGTCAACCACAGCTCCAGTTTTCACCGTTCAGATCTTCAATCCTCAATGTCACCCGCTCCACATCAATACTCCACCGCCGATTCAACAACCTAATGCATCTCTAATTCAACAAGAGATCTGATGAATATTTGATGGATGCTTTAATTTTAGAGGCTTTGATAAGACTCCGCATTGATAAGCACAAACAGTTCAAGATATAGAATATATTCACTCAAGCAAGCCTCAACCAATTATATTACTAGAGAATGGAAAAGAAACCACCAAAATATTTGATAAACTCAACAGATAGATCCCAGCAATTCGAGGAGCTCGAGGCCTCCACAATGACATTATTTGATCTGTATCCTTTCACCAAAATAGACCCTTTATTTATTACCTTCATGACTACCTATTCCACTAACAACTTTGATTCCCTTCTCATACGTGGCTGTAACTACTTCTCTAACAACCTACATCAAGGCACCTCACACTCTAACCCCTTTCTGTTATTGTCCCTTATGCCCTTTGTAGGTAAACATGCTAATGGGAGGTCTATCAATACCAAACCACCCCCCCCCAAAAGAGGGAATTGCTGCTAGATCACATCGTAAGCCTCCCATGATGCTTCAAAAGGAGCTAAATCTTTCCATTTGATAAGTACTTCTCGAGAGCCATTTAATAAAGTGCGGAAACCAATAACGATTCTGGTTGAACAAGGAGTTCCATATCTTGGTGAGGCAAGGTGGCAGGGGTTGGGGGTACCGAAGGGTGTAAACTTCGTTTCGGTTGAGAGATGTGAAAGACGGATGAATTCTGGCCGTAGGAGGCAGCTCCAACTGTAAGCCCTGCCCAATCTTCCCTAGTATGGGGAAAGGACCATAAAACTGGGGGCTGAGTTTTTCATTTAGTTTTTTGGCCAAGGACTTAAATAGTATGATTGGAGCTTCAATATACCTGGCCCCTGGTTGAAAACTAATATCCCGACGACGGAGGTCAGTAGTTTCCTTCATTTGTGCTTGAGACAGACAAGTTATGCTTAAGTTCAGCCAATATGGAATTTTGGGCAGCCATTTGCTGGTTGACTTCTACCACCGAGGAGGGGTAATCTGAAAACTTGAGGAGAATGCGTGGATCCCTGTCGTAGAGGGCTTTAAAAGGGGTCATTTTAATGGAGCTGTGATGTGTGGTATTGTACCATATTCCCAGGACAGCCACTTATCCCACTATTTTGGCTGCGAACTACAAAAAAATCGCAAGTAAGTTTCAAATATCGGTTGACCACCTTCGTTTGGCCATCGGTTTGGGGGTGATATGTTGAACTGAACTTCAGCGAAGTGCCAACAGCCTTGAAAAGTTCCTGCTAGAAGTTGCTGATAAAAATCTTATGCGGTCTGAAACAATAGAATTGGGAAAGTCGTGGAGCTGTATAATACCAAAGACAAAATGGTTGCAACATCTTAGTGCTGTAGGGGTGA
Organism: Pistacia vera; assembly: GCF_008641045.1. Taxonomy (NCBI): domain Eukaryota; kingdom Viridiplantae; phylum Streptophyta; class Magnoliopsida; order Sapindales; family Anacardiaceae; genus Pistacia; species Pistacia vera. Next base: position 81,594 of record NW_022195175.1, on the reverse strand, counting down.
CATAGTGGAATAAAGTGGCCGTATAGTGAGTCGGTCACTACAACCATTATGGTATCCTGTCCTTTTGCTTTTGGTAATCCTCAATGAAGTCTATGCTGATATCTTTAAAAAACCTGGGATGGAATGGGTAAGGGCTAAAGAAGACCTGCTGGTTGAGAGCAATATTTATGTGATTGGCAAATGGAACACGTAGGACATACTTCTGCACATCCCTTTAATACCATCCTAAAATATATATTCATCAGTTCTTATATGTTTGAAAAAGCCTGAATAGCCCCCTTTTGAGCTGCTGTGAAACTCATCTAAAAGTTTAGGAATGAACTTCAAATTTCTAGGCAAAAAATCACATATTTGTAGATGAGACAGCCACGACGAAACCATACAAAGGATGAATGGTAGGGTAAAAAAGAAGGTTTGGATGATTGCTTGTAGCTTTGGGTCTTGCTGTGCTTCAGCTGCTAACTCATCCCATTCGAAAATTGTACTATCGAAATGGCTACTAATTCAGCACCCCTCTCGCGTCTCGACAAGGCATCAGCCACTTGATTGAGTTTCCCGGTTGGTAGTGGATTTCGAAGGAGAATCTAAGAGCTTGAAAATCCATTTCTGTTGTTCGGGTGTTAACACACTGATCCGTCAGAAACTATAAACTGCGCTGGTAAGATTAATGATAAATTGCGGTCCACTTAGGTAATGGCTCCATTTGTGGACAGCGAACACAATGGCCATCAGCTCTCTCTCGTATGCTGATTTCTGTTGGGCTTGGTGGGAGAAGGCTTGGCTAATGAATGCAATGGGTCGCTGATTCTGGACCAGGACAGCTCCAATTCCCTAACTTGTGCATATGTGTGTACCTCAAACGGAAGAGTGAAATCCAAAACTGCCAGCACCGGAACTAAAGTCATTGCCCTTTTAAGAGTTTCAAAGGCCTGTTGTGCTTGGTATCTCATGCAAAAGAGTCATTTCGCAACAGCTGTGTTACGGCTGCGCGATTAAACCATAATTCTGCACAAAACGGCGATAGTACCCAGTCAAACCCAAAAACCCCCATAATCCTTTGATTGTGCATGGGACGGGCCAATTTAACATTGAATCAATCTTCTATGGATCAGCTTCTACCCCTTTTGCTAAAATTAAATGACCCAAATACTCAATCTCTGACGCCAAATATACACTTCTTGTAATTGATTACCAATTCATGCTGGGTGAGGATCTGAAAAGCATGTCTCATGTGGCTAGGTGAGTCTTCAATCAGGACTGTAAATAAGGATGTCGTAAAAAAAAACAAGTATGAATTTGCAAGACTGGTTTAAATATGGTTTTCATCAAAGCTTGGAAAGTGAGGGGCATTGGTTAATCGAAGGGCACTGACTAGGAATTCATAATGCCCTTCGTGTGTCCTGAAAGCTGTTTTGGGAACATCTCCTCTTTCATCCTAATTTGGTGGTAGCCGGATTGAGGTCCAATTTTGTGAAAATGGGGCCCTTGATAGTTCATCCAACAGTTCGTCAATGGAGGGAATTGGAAACTTGTCGGGTTAGTGATGTTATTTAGGGCCCTATAGTCCACACAAAAATGTCAGCTTTCCTCTTTTTCTTAACTAACAATACAGGACTAGCAAAGGGACTAGTGTTAGGTTGTATTATCCCTGCCACCCATTCACCCACCAACTTTTCGATTTCATTTTTTTGGGAGTAGAAGTATTTGTATGGGCGAATGTTAGGAGGTTGGCATTGGCTGCTAAACTATGGCATGATTAGTGGGTCTCTTGGGTGGAAGTGGAGTAGTAGTGTTCAAACAGATGGCTAAACCTATTACAATTACTGCTACTGCAGGACATAGGTTCCTCTGCTTTCTTTCTTGACCCCAATGGAACAAAACTCAATCACATATCCGCATCCTGCTGTTGTAGGGATTTCATCATTGCTTTTAAGGACACAATCGTGTTGACTAATGATGGATCCCTTGTAAAACCACCCTATTTCCTTCACTAATAAAGGTCTGTGATTCCTCCAGTTTGCACACATATCACCAACGTATGAGCCAGGAAACCCCTAATACGACATCTGCCCTCAACTCAAATGGAATAGTCCTGGCACAATTCCATCCCCTATATCCTCAATTTTACTCCCCTACAGATTCCTCCCCCTGACAGTAAACCTATTTCCCACCATCACTCCAAACGCTTTTCCCTTTTCCACTGCTAAACCTAATTTTCGCACAGTCATGTGAAATGAAATTGTGGAAGCCCACTGTCCACCAGCACAATCACTCTGTACTTCCAATCAACCCTTTCAACTTTAAGGTTTTATCGGTGGTTACCCCAATGATTGAGTGCATAGACGGGCCAAAAATTACCTTTGTCGTCGTTTTCTGAGGTAAGGTGTGTACTTTGTCGTTTTCGAGCACTTCATCATTGGTGACCAGCAAGATCTGGATTGATTTGCTCCTGTAGTGATGGTTGGGTCCGTATTCTCATTACAATAGAAATAAAGGCCCTTTTTCTTTTGCTACAGCTCAGCGTCGGACAATTCGCCGGAAAGTATCCCCGCAAAAGTTCTGCGTCGTTGAATTGATTTGTGTCGTGAAAGTGAAATCGATTTGGGGAAAATGGGTGACCTGGATCTGGGTTTCGTGTTGGGTTAGTCCAATTTGGGTGAATGGGTTCTGGGTTTGGGCTTGGGGTGACCCTAGTGTAAGAGTCCAGCTTGTGTCCTTGGGCTTTAACAAACCTGGGTCTGTTTTTGTCTAAGGCCCAATTTCTTTCCCAACGTTCCCCATCCCTTTTTCCAAACCTTCAACTCTGTTCTCCATCTTCGATTTAACCATTACCCAAACAAAGCTTTGATACCACTTGATAAGACTCCCTGCACTGATAACAAACAATAGCACAAACAGTCCAAGATAACATAATATATTCACTCAAGCAAGCCTTAACCAATTATATTACTAGAGAATGGAAAAGAAACAACCAAAATATTTGATAAACTCAATAGATAGATCCCAACAATTCGAGGAGCTGAGGGCCTCCCACAATGACACTATTTGATCTGTATCCCTTCACCAAAACATACCCTTTATTTATACTACCTTCATGACTACCTATTCCACTAACAACTTTTATTCCCTTCTCATACGTGGCTGTAACTACTTCTCTAACAACCTACAGTAAGGCACCTCACACTTTTAACCCCTTTCTGTCGCTATTGTCCCTTATGCCCTTTGTACTGGTAAACATGCTTAATGGGAGGTCTATCAGGCTCTAATACTATGAATTATTCAAACACATTACTTAGTTTGGTTGTGGTAAATTTAATACTTTATCACCATATTATGTTGAGTAAAAGGTAATTTTGGTTTAGCAGGGCCCTTTTTTATATATTATCTCTATGAAATTTGAGGTGCTTTTGCCATCAGTTTTCAGTTTCGCTAAGCTTTCTTTACTAGGATCATGATGACCATTTTCTTATCAATTTTATTCACATGAATTTGAAAACCGGTTAACTAGATAACCAAACCGAATATTCGGTTTGGTTTAAATTCGGTTTATTCTATAAACTGGTCCAATTTCGGTTTACATTTTTGCCTAAACCGAATAACCAGTTCGGTTTACCCTATCCAGTTTGGTTAATCGGATTATCCCGCCCTATTATCCATAGACTTTTAAAATACCATTTTATTACCTAAATTTATATTTTGGCGGCGAATAGAAAAAAATTGAGTCTAGGTTGTTGGGACTTTTAAAGAGGAGAGCCTGATGAGTTTTTTGGTGGTAGAAGATTAGATTTTGGTGTTTAAAATTGATCGAAATTTGACTTGGGAGGGGCGGTTGTGCAAACCTAATCGCTCGATTATCGGTAATTGGCGAGGTCAGTGGGAGTAGAGTTTGAGGGATTTTAGTAAGTGATGATCGAAGAAGAGAATTGTGGTGGTGAGGGATTTTTTTTTTCATGAAAAGTGAAATCTATTTGTTGTTTTCCCTGGAGAGAAATGCTTGAAATGAAGGTTGAACCATGTGACTCTAATGTATACTATTATGTTCTGATTTTACCAAATTTCATTTTATTGTGAAGGAGTTGGTTAACATGTATAAGGAAAGATCGACAAAAAATACATACATACATATGTATATCTATTCTTTCTTAGGATTTAGTGTAGTCTTTCTTAGGATTCAGTGTAGTTGATCAATTTGTTCTTTACTTAACCTTTATCTCTTAGAGTTTGTCTTTTTTCCTTTTCCTTATCCTTCATAGTGAAGTGTTAAAGAGAAAACATCATTTGCAACTGAATTTTCATTTTCTAAGTCTCTTCGTCATTATGAACTGTTAATGGACATAGACATATTGGCCCAATCATGTAAGTCTTTTTCTTAGCATGTTTTATTGTAAACTACAAGCTTCAACTCAAGCAACTGAAGTTTTCAATTTTTGAATATCGGCACGTTCTGCATGTCTCTACCAGACAGTATGATAATTAATTTTTTCTTTTATCAATTACGATTAGGGGTGTTCGGTTTCGGGTACCCCTACACTTTTGAAGGAATCAGAACGAAACTGGAACCGACGGTTCCTTGAAATTTGGAACCAGAACCAGAACCGAGGGTTCCGGTTCCTAGGTACCCAGAACCAGAAACTATAACAACGGTTCCGGTTCCGGTTCTGGGTACCCTGTAAAATTACATGACCCCCCCAAAAGTTTTTAAAATGGTAAAAAAACCTTTAAAAATACAAATACCCCCCCACCTGGCACTTGTTAAAAAAATAAAATTACAAATTAAAATTCAAAATTACAAACTCCATTACTTTGTAAAGGTAGATTCTCAAAAGTCAAACCAACTTACTTAAATGTTATGAAAAATAAAATAAATGTATTCACATTACTTTTTCTACAAAAATTTATATTAACTCCCTAATCTTAATTTTATTTTATATTAGTCTCAGTCCTGGTTCCGATTCTAGTTCCTAACTATAGGAACGGAACCGGAAACGCACAGTAACGGTTCCAAAAATTGGAACCGGAAACCTACCCATGACGACTGGTTTGGGTAGGAACCGGAACCAAACCCGGGTACCCGGGTTCCGGTTCCAACCGGTTCTTTTGAACACCTAATACGATGCCCTAATATTAATTAATTGTAGAAACAGAAATTTATGTGTTAATGCATCATTAATTAAGTAATTGATGAATATGAAATACAAAATATGAGAATGTTAGTTACTTTAGTATGTAATTGTAATTAGTAAATAAGTTTTTGAATCACAATTCACCTTGAATATTGTTTGATTCTATGTACAAATATGAGTTAACAACCTATTTCTACCAAATAATGGTTTAATGACACTTTCCTATCCATTAGGGGTGGGAGAAATAATCCGGAAACTGAACTGAGCTGAACCGAACCGAAAACCGGCCAAAACCGAACCGAAAATTAGGTTTTTTGTAAACTGGTTCGGTTTGTAAAAATTTAAAAATTGGAAAAACAGGTGGTTTTGTTTAGGAGATTTTCAAACGGTTAACCGAAACCGATTTTAAAACGGTTTCACCCTATGTATATAATAAAAATATGTTTTAATTTTTTTCCTTTTTTCAAATCTCTTATTCTCTCTCGCCTCTCTCCCTCTCATTATTTTCAATATCTTTATTCTCTTCCCGCCTCCACTCACTCTTAGGCCATCTTCATTTTTCAATATCTCTTATTCTCTTCTCTGCCTCCACTCCACTTTCCGACTCCATCTTGCCAGCGCCACCCACACCCACACCAAATTGAAACTCCAAACCCATCCATCGTAATATCGCCAAGCCTTCGCCGACACACCTCCAGTGACCAGCACATACTACCCATCACCCAGCGATGACCACAACTACTGCATACAGTTCCTTGAAACAGGAATAGCAATGACAGTCAACCACAGCTCCAGTTTTCACCGTTCAGATCTTCAATCCTCAACTGCTCCCTGCTCCACAATCAATACTCCACCGCCGATTCAACACCTAATGCATCTTCTAATTCAACAAGAGATCTGATGAATATTTTGATGGATGCTTCTAATTTTTAGAGGCTTTGATAAGACTCCCTGCATGATAACACAACAAACAGTCCAAGATAATAGAATATTCACTCAAGCAAGCCTCAACCATATATTACTAGAGAATGGAAAAGAAACAACCAAAATATTTGATAAACTCAACAGATAGATCCCAGCAATTCAGGAGCTCGAGGCCTCCACAATGACATTATTGATTTGATCCCTTCACCAAAATAAACCCTTTATTATACTACCTTCATGACTACCTATTCCACTAACAACTTTTTCCCTTCTCATACGTGGCTGTAAATATTCTTAAAACCTACATCAAGGCACCTCACACTCTTAACCCTTTCGTCCCTATTGTCCCTTATGCCTTGTATTGGTAAACATGCTTAATGGGAGGTCTATCAATACCAAACCACCCCCCAAAAAGGGGAATTGCTGCTAGATCACATCGTAAGCCCCCATGATGCTTCAAAAGGAGCTAAATCTTTCCATTTGATAAGTACTTCTCGAGAGCCATTTAATAAAGTGCGGACACCAATAACGATTCTGGTTGAACAAGGAGTTCCATATCTCGGTGAGGCAGGTGGCAGGGGTTGGAGGGTCGAAGGGTGTAAACTTCTTTCGTTGAGAGATGTGAAAGACGGGATGAATTCTGGCCGTAGGAGGCAGCTCCAAATGTAAGCCCCCTCCCAATCTTCCCTAGTATGGGGAAAGGACCATAAAACTGGGGGCTGAGTTTTTCATTTAGTTTTTTGGCCAAGGACTTAAATAGTAGATTGGAGCTTCAAATATACCTGGTCCCTGGTTGAAAACTAATATCCCGAGACGGAGGTCAGTAGTTTCCTTCATTTGTGTGAGCTACAGACAAGGTATGCTTAAGTTCAGCCAATATGGAATTTTGGGCAGCCATTTGTGGTTGACTTCTTCCACCGAGGAGGGTAATCTGAAAACTTGAGGAGAATGCGTGGATCCCTGCGTAGAGGGCTTTAAAAGGGGTCATTTTAATGGAGCTGTGATGTGTGGTATTGTACCAATATTCTTCCCAGGACAGCCACTTATCCCACTATTTTGGCTGCGAACTACAAAAACACGCAAGTAAGTTTCTAAATACGGTTGACCACCTTCGTTTGGCCATCGGTTTGGGGGTGATATGTTGAACTGAACTTCAACGAAGTGCCAACGCCTTGAAAAGTTCCTGCTAGAAGTTGCTGATAAAAATCTTATCGCGGTCTGAAACAATAGACTTGGGAAAGTCGTGGAGGCTATAATACCAAAGACAAAAATGGTTGCAACATCCTTAGTGTGTAGGGGTGACCAGGGAATAAAGTGGCCGTATTTAGTGAGTCGGTCCAAACAACCATTATGGTATCCTGTCCTTTTGCTTTTGGTAATCCTCCAATGAAGTCTATGCTAATATTTAAAAACCTGGGATGGAATGGGTAAGGGCTAAAGAAGACCTGCTGGTTGAGAGCAAAATATTTATGTGATTGGCAAATGGAACACACGTAGGACATACTCTGCACATCCCTCTAATACCTCCCAAACTAATATATTCATCAGCTTATATGTTTGAAAAAGCCTAAATGCCCCTTGAGCGCTGTGAAACTCATCTAAAAGGTAGGAATGAACTTCAATTTCGGCAAAACAACCTATTTTGTGAGATGAGACAGCCACGAGCGAAAACCATACAAAGGATGACTGGTAGGGTAAAAAAGAAGGTCTTGGATGATTGCTTGTAGCTTTGGGTCTTGCTGTGCTTCAGCCGCTAACTCATCCCATTCGAAAATTGTATATCGAAATGGGTACTAATTCAGCACCCTCTCCGCGTTCGACAAGGCATTAGCCACTTGATTTGAGTTTCCGGTTGGTAGTGGATTTCGAAGGAGAATCCTAAGAGCTTGAAAATCCATTTCTGTTTTCGGGTGTTTTAACACACTGATCCGTCAGAAACTATAAACTGCGCTGGTAAGATTTAATGATAAATTTGCGTCCACTTAGGTAATGGCTCCATTTGGGAAGCGAACACAATGGCCATCAGCTCTCTCTCGTATGCTGATTTCTGTTGGGCTTGGTGGGAAAAGGCTTGGTAATGAATGCAATGGGTCGCTGATTCTGGACCAGGACAGCTCAATTCCCTAACTGATGCATTGTGTGTACCTCAAACGGAAGAGTGAAATCCAAAACTGCCAGCACCGGAAATAAGTCATTGCCCTTTTAAGAGTTTCAAAGGCCTGTTGTGCTTGGTCATCTCATGCAAAAGAGTCATTTCGCAAGCTGTGTTAACGGCTGCGCGGATTAAACCATAATTCTGCACAAAACGGCGATAGTACCCAGTCAAACCCAAAAACCCCCATAATCCTTTGATTGTGCATGGGACGGGCCAATTTAACATTGAATCCATCTTCTGGATCAGCTTCTACCCCTTTCTAAAATTAAATGACCCAAATACTCCAATCTCTGACGGCCAATATACACATTCTTGTAATTGATTACCAATTCATGCGGGTGAGGATCTGAAAAGCAGTCTCATGTGGCTCAGGTGAGTCTTCAAATCAGGACTGTAAATAAGGATGTCGTAAAAAAAACAAGTATGAAATTCCGCAAGACTGGTTTAAATATGGTTTCCAAAGCTTGGAAAGTTGAAGGGGCATTGGTTAATCCGAAGGGCATGACTAGGAATTCATAATGCCCTTCGTGTGTCTGAAAGCTGTTTTGGGAACATCCCTCTTTCATCCTAATTGGTGGTAGCCGGATTGAGGTCCAATTTTGTGAAAATGGCTGGCCTTGATAGTTCATCCAACAGTTCGTCAATGGAGGGAATTGGAAACTTGTCGGGTATAGTGATGTTATTTAGGGCCCTATAGTCCACACAAAAATGTCAGCTTTCCTCTTTTTTCTTAATAACAATACAGGACTAGCAAAGGGACTAGTGTTAGGTTGTATTATCCTGCCACACGCATCTCACCCACCAACTTTTCGATTTCATTTTTTTGGGAGTAGAAGTATTTGTATGGGGAATGTTAGGAGGTTTGGCATTGGCTGCTAAGATATGGCATGATTAGTGGGTCTCTTGGGTGGAAGTGGAGTAGGCTTTCAAACAGTGGCTAAACCTATTTACAATTACTGCTACTTAGATCCATAGGTTCCTCTTGTTCTCTTCTGACCCCATGGAACAAAAACTCAATCACTATCCCGCATCCTGCTGTGTGGGATTTCATCATTGCTTTTAAGGACACAATCGTGTTGACTAATGATGGATCCCTTGTAAAAACCACTATTTCCTTCACTAATAAAGGTCATTGTCAGATTCCTCCAGTTTGCACACATATCACAACGTACTGAGCCAAGAAACCCCTAATACACATCTGCCCCTCCTAACTCAAATGGAAAATAGTCCTGGCACAATTCAATCCCCTATATCCTCAATTTACTCCCCTACAGATTCCCTCCCCTCTGAAGTAAACCTATTTCCCACCTCACTCCAAAACGCTTTTCCCTTTTCCACTGCTAAACCTAATTTTCGCACCAAGTCATGTGAAATGAAATTGTGGGAAGCCCCACTGTCCACCAGCACAACACCTCTGTACTTCCAATCAACCCTTTCAACTTTAAGGTTTTACGGTGGTTACCCCAATGATTGAGTGCATAGACAGGGCCAAAATTACCTTTGTCGTCGTTTTCTGGGTAAGGTCAGGTGTATTTCGTCGTTTCGACACTTCTCTTGGTGACCAGCAAGATCTGGATTGATTTGCTCCTTAGTATGGTTGGGTCGTATTTCCATCACATAGAAATAAAGGCCCTTTTCTTTTGCTACAGCTCAGCGTGGACATTCGCGGAAGTATCCCGCGAAAGTTCTGCATCGTTGGATTCCATAGTATACCCTTATTTAATGTAGTACCCTTTTTAGTCATTTTATAATAAAATGTACTTATAAGCCACATTTTACCAAACATGTCAACTACTTATCAGTAACTTATAAGTACTTTAACCAAACACGTAATTGCTTAAAATTTCAAATGCTTATAAGCTAAAATTTGCTTATTAGCACTTGTTGTTTGTAAGCTAATTTTCATAAGCTCAGACAAACACCCCCTAAGTATTTGAAATCCTAAGTATTTGAAATTTTAAGTAATTACGAATTTGGTTAAAATACTTATAAGTGACTGATAAGTAGTTAACGTATTTGGTAAAATGTGGCTTATAAGTACATTTAATTATAAAATGACTAAAAATGGTATTACATTAAACAAGGGTATACTATGGATTTTAAAATTAAACAAGAATAATGTGGTAATATATTTGGTCAAACTAGCTTATAAGCAGAGTGTTTATAAGCAAAAAAAAAAAAAAAAGAAGTACCTCCCCCAAAACTTATTTTTTTTTTGGTTTATAAGCTCAAAAAAATTATAAACAAACAGGTCAGCTTAATTTTGAAGCTTATAAGCTAGTTTGACCAACTTATAAGCTTAGACAAACACCCCCTTATTATTATTATTTTTTGCTTATAAGCACTCTGCTTATAAGCTAGTTTGACCAAACATATTACCATATTATCCTTGTTTAATTTTAAAATTCTATAGTATACCCATGTTTAATGTAGTACTCTTTTTAGTTATTTTATAATAAAATGTACTTATAAGCCACGTTTTACCAAACACGTCAACTACTTATCAGTCACTTATAAGTACTTTAACCAAACACGTAATTGCTTAAAATTTTAAAAGCAGTTATTGCTTATAAGCTAATTTTCATAGGCTTAGACAAACATCGCCATACTAATCTTTAATTATCTCTCCCTCCCTTTTTCTTCTTCCACTCAAATTTTTTAAATATTATTGCTTGTGTACTTATGTCTCCAATTATAAGTTACGTAGATTGATATGTTAAGTAATTTCATTAATTATTAATTGTTTCAGATAGTAGTGATTTGGTGATCTAGCTAGCGTGGGTAACAATTGTTAATTCTTTCCTTTTTTTTAATTTTTCTTTTTATTTTAATGAAAAGGGAAATCTATGTGTTTTTTGGCCTGGAGAGAAAATGCTATGAAGAGCAAAATATGAATCAGCCATGAAGCTTGCCAAGTGTCTTATTGAAATGGATACCTCATGGGAGTCAACTGGTCCCGTCCGGTACAACATCAGGCCTAAGATACACAGATATGGGGCCAGTCCTACAGTCTTAGCCATTGAGAAAGAAATCATGAACCAAGGAAAGGGAGAAAGAAACGATGCAGAAATTCCTTTGTTTCTAGCAGTTAAGGCAGGATGTAGAGAGAGAGTTGAAGAAATATTCAAAACATACCCTCAAGCAGTTGGTCATATTGATGATTCAGGACGAACTATTATACATGTAGCAATCAAGTATCGCCAGCAAAAGATTTTTGAGTTTGTAGTTAAGGAAATGGAAGCATTCATGCCCTTTCTGGTAAGAAAGATGGACAACGATGGAAACACCATCTTGCATATGGTTGGAATTAAAAAACCAGATTACGCCCCTGAAAAGATGGAAGGACCGGCGCTGCTATTGCAAGAGGAATTACTTTGATTCGAGGTGCGTTTTAATTAGTACCCAAATATATACCTTCCATAACTTACGAGTAAATACTAATGAATTTTGTTGGTTGTGTTCGCAGCAAGTTAAGAATGTGATAATCAGCATACCCCAATTCCTAGATCACCAGAATAATATGGGGTTGACCGCAGAAGCGCTATTTGCTGCTACAAATAAGGACCTTCGTATTTCGTCCAAAGAATGGTTAAAGCGCACGGCGGAAGGATGCTCAATAGTGGCAGTTCTCATTGCTACCGTTGCCTTTGCTGCTGCATATACAATACCAGGAGGTCCTAATCAGAATACTGGTTTTCCTGTCCTCATGAATCATCCTTTTTTTACGGTTTTTACCATATCTGACATTCTCTCTCTCACATTCTCTTTGGCTTCTGTGGTTACTTTTCTCTCTATCCTCACTTCACCGTTCAGATTACAAGACTTTAAGCACTCTCTTCCTAATAAAATGACGCTAGGCTTCACCTTCCTGTTTCTTTCTGTGTCCATGATGATGATTGCATTTGGAGCAACAGTGCTACTCATGATAAAAAAGAAGGAAAGTTGGGAACGAGTTATGCTATACTCTTTCTCCTTTATTCCGGTGGGAGTATTTGGATTATCATATTTCCCTCTCTATATAAGAAAATCAACATCAAGAGCTTTGGAATACTTAACCAGGAAGACTAAGCAGTTAATTCCTGAGTGTTTTCTAGTTCTACTTACGAAGCTCTATGCTTTTTTCTGTACCTGTGCTTGTACAACTCCATCAGCTAGTCATTCCATCCCTTGAGCTGACCGCCACTTCAATAATTTTACAGACTAGTATGATAATTAATTTTTTCTTTTATCAATTACGATGCCCTAATATTAATTAATTGTAGAAACAGAAATTTATGTGTTAATGCATCATTAATTAAGTAATTGATGAATATGAAATACAAAAATATGAGAATGTTTAGTTACTTTAGTATGTAATTTGTAATTAGTAAATAAGTTTTTGAATCACAATTCACCTTGAATATTGTTTGATTCTATCGTACAAATATGAGTTAACAACCTATTTCTACCAAATAATGGTTTAATGACACTTTCCTATCCATTAGGGGTGGGAGAAATAATCCGGAAACTGAACTGAGCTGAACCGAACCGAAAACCGGTCCAAAACAGAACCGAAAATTAGGATTTTTTGTAAACTGGTTCGGTTTGTAAAAATTTAAAAATTGGAAAACCAGTTTGGTTTTCTGTTTAGGAGATTTTCCAAACCGGTTAACCGAAACCGATTTTTAAAACCGGTTTCACCCTATGTATATAAATAAAATATGTTTTAATTTTTTTTCCCTTTTTTTTCAATATCTCTTATTCTCTTCTCCGCCTCCACTCCACTCTTTAGGGCCCATCTTCATTTTTCAATATCTCTTATTCTCTTCTCTGCCTCCACTCCACTTTCCAGACTCCATCTTTGCCAGCGCCACCCACACCCACCACCAAATTGAAACTCCAAACCCATCCATCTGTAATATCGCCAATGCCATTTCGCCGACACACCTCCAGTGACTAGCACATACTACCCACTCACCCAGCGATGACCACAACTACTGCACTACAGTTCCTTGAAACAGGAATAGCAATGACAGTCAACCACAGCTCCAGTTTTCACCGTTCAGATCTTCAATCCTCAACTGCTCACCTGCTCCACAATCAATACTCCACCGCCGATTCAACAACCTAATGCATCTTCTAATTCAACAAGAGATCTGATGAATATTTTGATGGATGCTTCTAATTTTTAGAGGCTTTGATAAGACTCCCTGCATTGATAAGCACAAACAGTCTAAGATAATAGAATATATTCACTCAAGCAAGCCTCAACCAATTATATTACTAGAGAATGGAAAAGAAACAACCAAAATATTTGATAAACTCAACAGATAGATCCCAGCAATTCGAGGAGCTCGAGGCCTCCCACAATGACATTATTTGATCTGTATCCCTTCACCAAAATAAACCCTTTATTTATACTACCTTCATGACTACCTATTCCACTAACAACTTTGATTCCCTTCTCATACGTGGCTGTAACTACTTCTCTAACAACCTACATCAAGGCACCTCACACTCTTAACCCCTTTCTGTCCCTATTGTCCCTTATGCCCTTTGTATTGGTAAACATGCTTAATGGGAGGTCTATCAATACCAAACCACCCCCCCCAAAAGAGGGAATTGCTGCTAGATCACATCGTAAGCCTCCCATGATGCTTCAAAAGGAGCTAAATCTTTCCATTTGATAAGTACTTCTCGAGAGCCATTTAATAAAGTGCGGACAACCAATAACGATTCTGGTTGAACAAGGAGTTCCATATCCTTGGTGAGGCAAGGTGGCAGGGGTTGGATGGGTACCGAAGGGTGTAAACTTCGTTTCGGTTGAGAGATGTGAAAGACGGGATGAATTCTGGCCGTAGGAGGCAGCTCCAACTTGTAAGCCCCCTGCCCAATCTTCCCTAGTATGGGGAAAGGACCATAAAACTGGGGGCTGAGTTTTTCATTTAGTTTTTTGGCCAAGGACTTAAAATAGTATGATTGGAGCTTCAAATATACCTGGTCCCCTGGTTGAAAACTAATATCCCGACGACGGAGGTCAGTAGTTTCCTTCATTTGTGCTTGAGCTACAGACAAGTTATGCTTAAGTTCAGCCAATATGGAATTTTGGGCAGCCATTTGCTGGTTGACTTCTACCACCGAGGAGGGGTAATCTGAAAACTTGAGGAGAATGCGTGGATCCCTGTCGTAGAGGGCTTTAAAAGGGGTCATTTTAATGGAGCTGTGATGTGTGGTATTGTACCAATATTCTTCCCAGGACAGCCACTTATCCCACTATTTTGGCTGCGAACTACAAAAACATCGCAAGTAAGTTTCTAAATATCGGTTGACCACCTTCGTTTGGCCATTGGTTTGGGGGTGATATGTTGAACTGAACTTCAACAAAGTGCCAACAGCCTTGAAAAGTTCCTGCCAGAAGTTGCTGATAAAAATCTTATCGCGGTCTGAAACAATAGACTTGGGAAAGCCGTGGAGCCATATAATACCAAAGACAAAAATGGTTGCAACATCCTTAGTGTTGTAGGGGTGACACAGCGGAATAAAGTGGCCGTATTTAGTGAGTCGGTCCACAACAACCATTATGGTATCCTGTCCTTTTGCTTTTGGTAATCCTCCAATGAAGTCTATGCTAATATATTCAAAAACCTGGGATGGAATGGGTAAGGGCTAAAGAAGACCTGCTGGTTTGAGAGCAGAATATTTATGTGATTGGCAAATGGAACACCGTAGGACATACTCCTGCACATCCCTCTTAATACCGTCCCAAACTAATATATTCATCAGCTTCTTATATGTTTTGAAAAAGCCTAAATAGCCCCCTTCTGAGCTGCTGTGAAACTCATCTAAAAGTTTAGGAATGAACTTCGAATTTCTGGGCAAAACTAACCTATTTTTGTAGATGAGACAGCCACGGCGAAAACCATACAAAGGATGACTGGTAGGGTAAAAAAGAAGGTCTTGGATGATTGCTTGTAGCTTTGGGTCTTGCTGTGCTTCAGCCGCTAACTCATCCCATTCAAAAATTGTATTATCGAAATGGCTACTAATTCAGCACCCTCTCCGCGTCTCGACAAGGCATTAGCCACTTGATTTGAGTTTCCCGGTTGGTAGTGGATTTCGAAGGAGAATCCTAAGAGCTTGAAAATCCATCTGTTATTCGGGTGTTTTAACACACTGATCCGTCAGAAACTATAGACTGCGCTGGTAAGATTTAATGATAAATTTGCGTCCACTTAGGTAATGGCTCCATTTGTGGATAGCGAACACAATGGCCATCAGCTCTCTCTCGTATGCTGATTTCTGTTGGGCTTGGTGGGAAAAGGCTTGGCTAATGAATGCAATGGGTCGCTGATTCTGGACCAGGACAGCTCCAATTCCCTAACCTGATGCATCTGTGTGTACCTCAAACGGAAGAGTGAAATCCAAAACTGCCAGCACCGAAACTAAAGTCATTGCCCTTTTAAGAGTTTCAAAGGCCTGTTGTGCTTGGTCATCCCATGCAAAAGAGTCATTTCGCAGTAGCTGTGTTAACGGCTGCGCGATTAAACCATAATTCTGCACAAAACGGCGATAGTACCCAGTCAAACCCAAAAACCCCCATAATCCTTTGATTGTGCATGGGACGGGCCAATTTAACATTGAATCAATCTTCTGTGGATCAGCTTCTACCCCTTTCACTAAAATTAAATGACCCAAATACTCCAATCTCTGACGGCCAAATATACACTTCTTGTAATTGATTACCAATTCATGCTGGGTGAGGATCTGAAAAGCATGTCTCATGTGGCTCAGGTGAGTCTTCAAATCAGGACTGTAAATAAGGATGTCGTAAAAAAACACAAGTATGAATTTCCGCAAGACTGGTTTAAATATGGTATTCATCAAAGCTTGGAAAGTTGAAGGGGCATTGGTTAATCCGAAGGGCATGACTAGGAATTCATAATGCCCTTCGTGTGTCCTGAAAGCTGTTTTGGGAACATCCTCCTCTTTCATCCTAATTTGGTGGTAGCCGGATTTGAGGTCCAATTTTGTGAAAATGGCTGCCCTTGATAGTTCATCCAACAGTTCGTCAATGGAGGGAATTGGAAACTTGTCGGGTATAGTGATGTTATTTAGGGCCCTATAGTCCACACAAAAATGTCAGCTTTCCTCTTTTTTCTTAACTAACAATACAGGACTAGCAAAGGGACTAGTGTTAGGTTGTATTATCCCTGCCACCAGCATCTCACCCACCAACTTTTCGATTTCATTTTTTTGGGAGTAGAAGTATTTGTATGGGTGAATGTTAGGAGGTTTGGCATTGGCTGCTAAGACTATGGCATGATTAGTGGGTTTCTTGGGTGGAAGTGGAGTAGGCTATTCAAACAGATGGCTAAACCTATTTACAATTACTGCTACTGTAAGATCCATAGGTTCCTCTGCTTCTTCTTTCTTGACCCCAATGGAACAAAACTCAATCACATATCCCGCATCCTGCTGTTGTAGGGATTTCATCATTGCTTTTAAGGACACAATCGTGTTGACTAATGATGGATCCCCTTGTAAAACCACCTTATTTCCTTCACTAATAAAGGCCATTGTCAGATTCCTCCAGTTTGCACACATATCACCTAACGTACTGAGCCAAGAAACCCCTAATACAACATCTGCCCCTCCTAACTCAAATGGAAAATAGTCCTGGCACAATTCAATCCCCTATATCCTCAATTTTACTCCCCTACAGATTCCCTCCCCTCTGATAGTAAACCTATTTCCCACCATCACTCCAAACGCTTTTCCCTTTTCCACTGCTAAACCTAATTTTCGCACCAAGTCATGTGAAATGAAATTGTGGGAAGCCCCACTGTCCACTAGCACAATCACCTCTGTACTTCCAATCAACCCTTTCAACTTTAAGGTTTTAACGGTGGTTACCCCAATGATTGAGTGCATAGACAGGGCCAAAGGATTACCTTTGTCGTCGTTTTCTGAGGTAAGGTCAGGTGTAGTTTCGTCGTTTTCGATCACTTCGTCGTTGGTGACCAGCAAGATCTGGATTGATTTGCTCCTATAGTAATGGTTGGGTCCGTATTTCTCATCACAGTAGAAATAAAGGCCCTTTTCTCATTTTTGCTACAGCTCAGCGTTGGACATTCGCCGGAAAGTATCCCCGCGAAAGTTCTGCATCGTTGAATCGATTTGTGTCGTGAAATCGATTTGGGGAAAATGGGTGACCTGGATCTGGGTTTCGTGTTAGGTTAGTCCAATTTGGGCGAATGGGTTCTGGGTTTGGGCTTGGGGTGACCCTAGTGTAAGAGTCCAGCTTGTGTCCTTGGGCTTTAACAAACCTGGGTCTGTTTTTGTCTAAGGCCCAATTTCTTTCCCAACGTTCCCCATCCCTTTTTCCAAACCTTCAACTCTGTTCTCCATCTTCGATTTAACCATTACCCGAACGAAGCTTTGATACCACTTGATAAGACTCCCTACACTGATAACAAACAACAGCACAAACAGTCCAAGATAACAGAATATATTCACTCAAGCAAGCCTTAACCAATTATATTACTAGAGAATGGAAAAGAAACAACCAAAATATTTGATAAACTCAATAGATAGATCCCAATAATTCGAGGAGCTGAGGGCCTCCCACAATGACACTATTTGATCTGTATTTATTTATACTACCTTCATGACTACCTATTCCACTAACAACTTTTATTCCCTTCTCATACGTGGCTGTAACTACTTCTCTAACAACCTACAGCAAGGCACCTCACACTCTTAACCGCTTTCTGTCCCTATTGTCCCTTATGCCCTTTGTATTGGTAAACATGCTTAATGGGAGGTCTATCAGGCTCTAATACTATGAATTATTCAAACACATTACTTAGTTTGGTTGTGGTAAATTTAATACTTTATCACCATATTATGTTGAGTAAAAGGTAATTTTGGTTTAGCAGGGCCCTTTTTTTTATATTATCTCTATGAAATTTAAGGTGCTTTTGCCATCAGTTTTTAGTTTCGCTAAGCTTTCTTTACTAGGATCATGATGACCATTTTCTTATCAATTTTGTTCACATGAATTTGAAAACCGGTTAACTAGATAACCAAACCGAATATTTGGTTTGGTTTAAATTCGGTTTATTCTATAAACTGGTCCAATTTTGGTTTACATTTTTGCCTAAACCGAATAGCCGGTTCAGTTTACCCTATCCAGTTGGGTTAATCGGATTATCCCGCCCCTATTATCCATAGACTTTTAAAATACCATTTTATTACCTAAATTTATATTTTGGCGGCGAATAGAAAACAAATTGAGTCTAGGTTATTGGGACTTTTAAAGAGGAGAGCCTGATGAGTTTTTTGGTTGTAGAAAGTTAGATTTGGTGTTTAAAATTGATCGAAATTTGACTTGGGAGGGGCGGTTGTGCAAACCTAATCGCTCGATTGCTGGTAATTGGCGAGGTCAGCGGGAGTAGAGTTTGAGGGATTTTAGTAAGTGATGATCGAAGAAGAGAATTATGGTGGTGAGGGATTTTTTTCTTTTCATGAAAAGTGAAATCTATTTGTTGTTTTCCCTGGAGAGAAATGCTTGAAATGAAGGTTGAACGATGTGACTCTAATGTATACTATTATGTTTTGATTTTACCAAATTTCATTTTATTGTGAAGGAGTTGGTTAACATGTATAAGGAAAGATCGACAAAAAATACATACATACATATGTATATCTATTCTTTCTTAGGATTCAGTGTAGTTGATCAATTTGTTCTTTACTTAACCTTTATCTCTTAGAGTTTGTCTTTTTTCCTTTTCCTTATCCTTCATAATGAAGTGTTAAAGAGAAAACATCATTTGCAACTAATTTTTCATTTTCTAAGTCTCTTCGTCATTATGAACTGTTAATGGACATAGACATATTGGCCCAATCATGTAAGTCTTTTTCTTGGCATGTTTTATTGTAAACTACAAGCTTCAGCTCAAGCAACTGAAGTTTTCAGTTTTTGAATATCGGCACGTTCTGCATGTCTCTCAACAAACTGCAAGTGGATCAAGTTTCAGTTGAACGAATTAACAAGTTGCAGCTGATATTGTGCAAGTTGGCGNACCTCAACAACAAACACAAGACAATTCAACCAGACTTTCTGAAATACCTCTGTATTACTATTAATATCCAAAACAAACACCAGTTCAATCCTCAACAAGGTACACCAAGTACAATCCAAAAAATGAACAGCAATTTACAATAAGCAATTTGACAAAAGAGAAAAAGAAAGAAAAGAAAGATAACTCAAGATAAGCAATTGGCTTCGAAGGCCAGTACCTCCCCAACCCAAATTCCCCCTTACTTTTTCGATGCCACAAACATTCCTTGTCAACCCTTTTTATGTACAATTCCTACTCTAACAGAATTTCTTTAAACCCAATCTGAAGATGCCACCTATCCATTGCTTAATGCGCAGTAAAATGGTATTTATCCTCTATTCCCTCTCTTATTCTTTCTGCTGACGACGTGCACTAAAGGGGTCTCATCATTACCCTCCCCAAGGAGAGCCACCTTGTCTCCAAGGTGGAATAAAGGAAATTGGTGATCAATGGAGGTGAATTCCTCCCAGGTGTTCTCATATGTGGGTAGGCCTTTTCATTTGATTAAGACTTCCAAGGTACCATTTAGAAGTTTCCGTGTATGTAAAACCTCCTCCGATTTGGGAAAGGTTAGGCAATAGGTGGTGGATACTTCGTTTTCTTGAGTTGTGATACATGGAAAACATCATGGATGCGTGCTATGGGAGGGGTAGATTCAAGCGATAGGCCACTGTTCCAATATTTTCTTTAACTTCAAAAGGGTCATAGAATCGGGGACTTAGTTTCTCAATGTACCGACAAGCTAAAGAGCGAAGACGGTAGGGTTGCAACTTAAGGTAAATTGAATCTCTCACTTCTAGTTGAACTTCCCTCCTCTTTGCATCAGCAGAACTTTTCATTCGGCCTTGAGCTTTGAGGAGATTCTCCTGTAACTCAACTAAGATAATATTGCGAGCTTGCAATTGACAATTCACTTCATCAACAGTTGAACCCATGATCTGAAACCTTAAGAAGAGTTGGAGGATCGCGACCATAAAGTGCTTTAAAAGGGGTCATACCTGTGGAGCAATTGAATGTCGTATTAAACCAAAACTCGGCCCAAAAGATCCATTTAGGTCATTGACGAGGCTGACTACCCATAAAACAGTGTAGATATGTCTCTACACACCGATTCACCACTTCAGATTGGCCATCTGTTTGAGGATGGTAGGCTGAACTCATTTGAAGCTACGTTCCCGAATGATTGAACAATTCTTTCCAAAAGTGACTAATGAATATCCGGTCGCGATCAAAGACAATCGATCGGGGAAACCCATGTAGCCGAACAATCTCCTTAATGAAAAGGTCAGCAACATCCATGGCCATGTAGGGATGTTTAAGAGTCAAGAAATGGTTGTACTTAGTCGATCGGTCAACCACCACCAATATAGTGTTGACGCTATTTGCTTTCGAAAGTCCGGTGATGAAGTCTATGGAGATGTCTTCCCATACCTGATCAGGGATAGATAAAGGCTACAATAAGCTAGCGAGACTCAAAGCTTGGTACTTATTTTGTTGTCTGTTTAAGAGTCGACATACTCTTTGATATCCCATTTCATGCCTCCAAATATACCACACTTTTGAGCCTTTTAAAAGTACGAAAGAAACCTGAGTGCCCCCCAACAAGTGACGAGTGAAACTCATGTAGGAGTAATGGGATGTAAGCCCCTTTCTTTGGTAAAACCAGTCGGCTATTATACAAGAGATGGTGCCCAACTAATTTAAATGGTGTATGGCCATTCGGATCCAACAACAGCTTTTTGACAATCCCACACAATTTGTCATCTTGTTGAATAACATTCTCCAATTCTTCAAACCCTGCAAAATAACCCACAGACAGCCCATTGAAATCAACCTATTCACTTCTTCTAGATAACGCATCAGCTACCCAATTCTTTGTCCCTGGTTTATACTGGATGATAAAGTTTAAGCCTATCAATTTAGTAACCCATTTCTGTTGGTCTTCACTCAGTTGCCACTGATCTGTTAGGAAATGTAAGCTTGTTGGTCTGTTCTAATGATGAATCGCCGCCCCAATAAGTAATGTTGCCACTTTTAAACCACCATTACAATAGCCATTAATTTGTTTTCATAAACTGATTTAAGCTTAGACTGTGTGGATAACCCTTTGCTCAAAAAAGCTAACGGTTTACACTCCTGCATCATAACAGCCCCTAACCCACTCCCTGAGGCATCCGTCTCATTGATAAATTCTTTAGCAAAATCCGGCATAGCCAACACCAGTACTGATGTCATGATCTGCTTAAGCTCATCAAAGGCTTTTTGGGCTTCAGGATTCCATTGAAATGCATCTTTCTTAAGTAAACATGTAAGAGGAATTGCTATTTTTCCATAATCTTTGACAAACCTTTGGTAGTATCTAGTCAAACCAAGAAATCCACGTAATGCCCTGATATCCTTAGGAATTGGCCACTGTAAAACACTGTTGATTTTGGAAGAATCAACAGCCACCCTATCCGCCGAGATGACATGCCCCAAGTATTCTAATTTCCGTTGGCCGAAGAAACATTTCTTTTTGTTGGCAACCAGTTGGTGTTCTTCAAGTGTGCTAAGGGTGATCTCCAAGTGCTGAATGTGATCTTCTTTTGTATGGCTGTAAACCAATATGTCGTCAAAGAAGACCAAAATGAACCGATGCAGGAAAGGTCAAAATATGTCATTCATCAAGGCTTGAAATGTGGCTGGGGCATTGGTCAAGCCGAAAGGCATGACTAAGAATTCATAATACCCTTCGTGTGTTCTAAATGCCGTTTTGTGGGTATCCTTATCCTTCACTCGAATTTGGTGGTAGCCCGACTTCAAATCCAGTTTAGAAAAAATTAAAGCTCTTCCTAATTCATCAAATAATTCATCCACCACTGGAATGGGAAACTTATTCGGAACCGTTATCTTATTAAGGGCCCTATAATCAACATAGAATCTTCATCCGTCGTCTTTCTTTTTCACCAACAACAGTGGGCTGGAAAAGGGACTAAGGTTGGGTTTAATGATTCCGAAAGCTAACATCTCGCCTACTAGTTTCTCTATTTCATTTTTTGGTACTAGGGATAGTGGTAAGGTCTAATGTTTGGGGGTTGGGACCCGAGAGTGAGGCTAATGGAATGATCTAGGGTTCTAGGCGGCTGTAATCTTGATAATGAAGTGAAGACTGACTGAATCCGATTCAGAACTAGTAAGATGTTGTTGTCCCCCTCAAATTATAATTCCACTTGCTTTTGTAAATTCCCAAACTCAACAAAATATCCATGTCCCTCACACTGGATAGTCCTAAGCATAGCCTTTAAAGAAATTAGGGTCTCGCTTAAGGCAGGGTCACCCAAAATCTTCACAACTTTGTCTCCTAACTTAAACTTCATCACTTGTGTTTTCCAATCGACTGTTGTTTCTCCCAAGGTTTCCAACCAAGCAATACCCAGAACCACATCCGCATTGTTCATCTCAAATGGGAAAAAAATATGTATAATTGGAACTCCTTGGATATCCAGCTGCACCTCCCTACATTCTTCCTCACATTGCACTAGATAACTGTCACCAACTCTCACCTCGAAAGTCTGCGTCTGCATCACTAATATCCCCAATTTTTCTGTCACACCTTTGCTAATAAAATTGTGTGGTGCTCCATTATCAATCAACACTATCACTTCAGCCCCTCTGATTTTACCCTTCATTTTCATAATTTTTGGACCCGAAATACCCACAATCGAACTAATTGAGAGCTCTGTATCATCTTGCAATTGTTCTGCTACAGATTCACTCAACTCACCCCCACCATTGTTCATCTCATCCTGGTTATCCTCCTCATCAATCAAAATGACATGGAACTGTTTGTCCCCACATACCCCACACGCCCTTTTTCTCTGAATCTCAAGTTCTGTCATTTGTTTGAAAGGAAACTCCCTCCTAAAATTCGAATTGGTCGGTGGTCGTTGAATAGAGTTGTTGCTGCCGCGTTGGCTGTCGCTCGAAACAACATGGACATGTCGATCATTCCAATTTCAGCCTGTCTGTGCACTAAAAGTTGGGTTTTGGTTTGCATTTGTGTTTGCAGTACCTGATGGTATCATCGGGTTAGACACGTATGAATGCCTTGACCCGTTTTAATGCTGCCCCAAATTCTTACCTGACCCACTACTATGAGTCCAAGCCATTCTATTAACTCCATTTACAACTCCAGGCCTTAAACCCTTACTTAGCCCATTCTTCAATTCATCCAAGGCCCAATTTTTCTCTTCTATTTTCTGGGCCAATTCAATTAGTTGAATTATTAAATTGGGTATGCCTAATCTGACTTCAGCTTTAATTTCTGGCCTGAGCCCATTTAGGAAAGCAACCCACAGTATGTCTTCTTTCTCATCTCTTAATGGTGCAAAGAGTGCTTCAAAATTGCATCGGTAATCTTCCGTAGAACCAGTCTGCGGGATTCCCATCAGTGCTTCATATGGTCCTCCCTCTTGGGATCCACCAAACCGATGAAGTAAAGAGAGTTTAAACTCAGGCCATGATGCGACTGAAGCATGTATTTCCATCCATTGAAACCAATTTATCGCGTCTCCCTCCATACACACAGCCATTGTGTTCAACCTCTCCTCCTCCGCCACATGATACACATTAAAGTATCATTCGATCCTAAATAACCACCCATAAGGATCCTCACCCATGAATATTAGCAAATTTTGGTCGACTTCGTCCAGTCATTGTGTTTTCATCGTTTGTGTTTAGGTTAGGTTCCCCGTTTTCCTCCTCTATGTTTGGAGTCGGGTTCACCGGTATTTCTATCGACCCACCCCTTTTAGCTGTCCTAGCTTCTTCCTCGTCTTTACATCTAATCCAAGCTTGGATTTCCAGCAAACAATCTCTCATCGTTCCCATGTCCTCTCCATAATATCTAACCTGTTTTCCATCCTTATTCCAACCATTCCCCGATCGTTACTGCACTCTAATACCACTTTGATAGAACCCTCCTTTTATGTCAACCTGCAAAATCACACATGCACTCAAATACCCAGAATTCCCAGTCACCTCAACAACAAACGCAAGACAATTCAACAATACTTTCTGAAATACCTATGTATTACTATTAATATCCAAAACAAACACCAGTTCAATCCTCAACAAGGTACACCAAGTACAATCTAGAAAATGAACAACAATTTACAATAAGCAATTTGACAAAAGAGAAAAAGAAAGAAAAGAAAGATAACTCAGGATAACTAGCTGGCTTCGAGGGCCAATACCTCCCCAACCCAAATTCCCCTTTACTTTTTTGATGCCACAAACATTCCCTGTCAACCCTTTTTATGCATAATTCCCACTCTAACAGAATTTCTTTAAACCCAATCTGAAGATGCCCACTTGTTCATTGCTTAATGCATAGTAAAATGCTATTTATCCTCTATTCCCTCTCTTATTCTTTTTGCTGAAGACGTGCAATAAAAGCGTCTCATCAAAACTCCACATTCGATCAAAGCTTCTGAAAATCTGTAAGAATGAACCAATCTCCACAAAATTAACTTTCCCAATCCATCGATCTTTATCAGCAGGCTCGTTCTCCTGAATAACAAGACAATCAATCATATGCTAAGGCTTCATGGATGAGGATAACTCTAGGAAAAAGAAAAAGGAAAACAGTGACTAGCAAGCAGAGCTTACCCCCATTTTTTATCATGGAGTTGTTCCATGGGTGGACAAAAGAAATTAGCATTTACACACATTGGCCAGCCTAGCCGGAAACAGTCAAAAGACCTGTAATTAAAAGCACAGTGAATTTTATCTACAAAAGTATGTCTGGTGAAGAGAATAAATGTAACAAATGGAAGTCTAATACCAGAAGTACTCATTTAAACCATCATAATTCCTCCATTGAGAATATTTTGATCTTCCTTTCTAGCTTCGTTCAGCTTCCTGTCAAGAAACACAATCATTGTGATCTTTTTTCAATATCTATGCCAACAGAAATACAAAAACATGGAATGAACCGAAAAGGAAATACAACACTAAAAACTTATGGGCCTTCCAGAGATATCATATAGCATGCATACCCTTGTAATTACATATAGGCGTAACGACTTTCCTCAAGAAAGCTTTTTCATCACCTCCATAGGCTGGCCTCGCACGCTCTCCTGTCATGGGACTGATATTTCCAGCAAGCATACCATACAATTCAAATGCTGTCTACAATTGTAAACTACAACAATCTTCAGCTCAAGCAGCTAAAGTTTTCAGTTCCTGAATATCGGTACTTTCTGCATTTCTCTTTCAACAAACTGCAAGTGGATCATTTTTAGTTTAATGAATTGACAAGTTGCAGCTGATATTTTTGTGCAAGTTGGCAAGGTTGTTACTCGTTTGTTATGCAAGTGGCATGGGTTGTTATTCTTTAGTTATGCAAGTTGACAAGTGGCCATGCAACTTGCATCAATGTAAATAATCTAATGGTTAGAGTAAACCTATGTAACATAGAATGTGTGGTTGGGATTCCAGAGAAATGAGGCAGCACATGACCTGCTTTTGTTATAAATTGTGAATGTAAAAGTCAAATTGTTATTAAGAAAAATCAGTAAGAAATAAATGCTTCAGTACTGATTCCTTTACTATCTGTTTCAGAGTCTTTATACTCTGTCTTTTCTTCCTTTTTTTCTTTTGTATGTTTTTATGGTATCAGAGCCTTAATTGACAAACGTCAATGGCTGATCCTAATTCCTCTACATTAACTTACATCAACACTGATGGAAAGATCTCAAGCTCAGTATCATCTTTTCCTCTGGCAAATGCTCTACCAACCATCACCGTGAAACTAGGAGAGAAGAACTATGCCTACTGGAAGTCACAAGTAATCCCTGCATTAAAAGCCTACGAACTGGAAGGTTTTGTTACAGGTGATAAATTATGTCCTTTACCTTACTTAATCTCTCAAAATGATAACTCTGGAAAAGCTGTTAACACAGAGTATACCATCTGGAAAAAATTAGATCAATTTCTGTTTGGCTAGTTGATATCTTCCATTTCTGAAACAATGTTTAGGCATGTAGCAAATTGTGAAACAAGTTTTGATGTTTGGAAAACTTTATAAATGCATTTTCTTACTGATTCGAAAGCTAGAATACTGCATCTGCGAAATCTTCTACAAACAACCAGAAAAGAAAATTTGAGCATCAATGACTATGTACTGAAAGTGAAAGAAGTTGCTGGATCTTTAACTGCCAGTGGATAGTTGTTAACGATGAAGAGTTACTTATGTACATTCTTGATGGCCTGGGAACCGAGTATGATGCAGTTGTAGCAAATTTACCTCACGAAGTGGAGATGTTTCTCTTTAAGAAGCGCAGTTCCTATGACACAAGCATGAGATGAGGTTAGAGAAACAACACTCAACGTATGTAGGTTTTCATGAAGCTCAGTCTTTCTTGCAAATAAACAGACTATGAACTCTCAGCCACATCAACAAAACTCAAATGCAACAGCTCATCAACCAAACCAACCTGTGTATGGACAAACTCAAGGACAGATAGAATCACATAATGTCTATTCAGGTGGTCAGGACATGCATCAAACTATTGGAAGCTTTGGAAGAGGCCGTGGCAGAGGTAGAAATTTTTATAAACCAAGAATGATATGTCAACTATGTGGGAAAACTGGACACATGGCACTCCAATGCTAAAAATTGGACACATGGCACTCCAATGCTTTCACAGATTTGATACAAATTTTCAAGGTACTTAGAATCATAGGTATCAATCTGCACCAATTCTTTCTCCTGCACAAGCTTACTTTGCTAACACATGCTCTACACCTTACTATACGAACCAATCTTCCTTGGTTCCCATGAACACTATAAGTAATCAGTCTCCAGCACTGAAGTAACAACCAAATGCCTTCAACTCTCAACAGCAACAACCTTCAAGTTCAGCCACACGTGGTATTGAAACAGTTTTTGATAACCATCAGAATGGAATTTTTTCACAAGGGCTACTCCTCTTACAGTCATGGATCCAAATTGGTTCATTGACTCATGAGCAACTCACCATATCACTCTTGATCTGTAGAATATATCTCTCAAAAGTCAGTATAATGGTCCAGAAACTTTACAAGTTGGAAATGGATAAACCTTGAAATCTCACACACAAGTATGACCACTCTTCCCTCAAATTATTTGAACAAATCCATTTATCTTCGGAATATACTTTGTGTACCCAATGTAACAAAAAATTTACTTAGTATCTCTAAAATTACAAAAGACAATAACATTGTTGTTGAGTTCTTTACTGATGGATGTATTATTAAGGACAAGCTGTCACAGAAAACTCTGCTTCAAGGAGTTCTAAATAAAGGCTTGTACCAACTTACAATACCAACTGTCGGGAGAATTGAAAATAAAGTAGCAAGTGACTCTCTGCATAGCCTTGTCAAGACACTTCCTGGTCAGTCCACTGAAATGATTCATCAACTGTCTCTGCATGTTACCTTGTGTGCTCCAGTCAAGTTTCAATCTGGAAATAACGTCACCAAACTGGCAGAAATTGCTCCAGCTAAATTGAGTGACGATACTGTGCTTTTATGGCATAGAAGATTAGGCCACCCTCATGCTTCTGTTCTTAAAACCGTTGTGAACAACATGAATGTAAAGCATCATGCTGATATAAATAAAATTCACTTTTGTGAAGCTTGTTAGTATGGAAAACTTCATCTCTCAGTCTAGCCGTCAACCTCTTCTAAATCTCTTGAACCCTTTGAGTTGGTGTTTGCAGATGTTTGGGGACCAGCTTCAATTGTTTCAGCTACTGGCTTTAGATACTATCTACTGTTTGTGGATGATTATACCAAATACACCTGGATTTATCCTCTAAAATTTAAATCTGAAGTTTGTACCACTGTCTCTCTTTTCATTAAGCTTGTGGAACAACAATTTGACAAGAAAGTTAAAGTTTTTCAGTCTGATTGGGGCGATGAATTCATACCTCTGGTCACTTATTTTTCTCAACAAGGCATTCACTTTTGTCATCCATGTCCCCATATTCACCATTAAAATGGCAAAGTTGAACGCAAGTATCGCCATATCACTGAAACTGGACTTACACTTCTAGCTCAAGCCTCCATCCATGCCACTTCGTTACTGGTGGTTTGCCTTTCACACAGCAATGTATTTAATAAACCAACTACCCTCAACTACCTTGACGCATAGCAATCCTTTCCAAATGCTATTCAAAAAGGCTCCTGATTACACAGCACTTAAAACCTTTAGATGTCAATGATTCCTTTTTATCAGGCCTTATCAAAAACAGAAGTTTTCTTTTCACTCTAAAGCATGTGTATTGTTGGGATACAATTCACATCACAAAGGCTACCTATGTTTAAACAGTCATGGCAGAGTCTACACTATCCAGAGTGTTAAGTTCAATGAAAGTTGTTTTCCTTTTGCTCAAGGTTTTTCTGACACAAACTCTACTTCTTCCGAATATCACTGCCTAATTCCACAACCACACAGTCCCATTGGAAACTAACTTTACCACCCTTATCTGCTTCAAAACCTCTTACTGAAAACAACTACCAAAACTATGTTTCTTCCTCACCGTCAGTTCCTCCTTCCTCACATTTTACTCCTATTCATTTGCAGGTTGATCTTCACCCATAAAATTTTTCACACTCTTTACAAACACCGACGTCTGCATCTACTGCTCCAAAACTACAAAACTTTCATCCCATGATTACAAGAGCAAAGGCTGCTGCTCTGCTTAGTACCACTACAAACACTACTACACCTATAGAACCTTCATTAGTTTCAGCAGCTTTGCAAGATCCACTTTGGCATGCAGCTATGATCTCTGAATTTGAAGCACTGCAAAATAACAACACCTGGTCCCTTATGCCTTACTCTCCCAATATGATGTTGGTTGGTAACAAATGGGTATTTCATACTAAAACCAATGCTGATGGCAGCTTCCAAAGGTGTAAGGCACGTCTTGTTGCAAAGGGTTTTCATCAAACCCCTGGTATAGACTATCTTGAGACCTTCTCTCCTGTTGTAAAAGCCTCCACCATCAGAGTCATTCTTACCTTGGCAGTTCACCATGGCTGGGATGTGCAACAAGTGGACGTAAATAATGCGTTTTTAAATGGAGACCTCTCTGAATCTGTTTACATGACACAACCAGAAGGCTTTATTGACAACCATCATCTTACTCACATTTGCAAGTTACATAAAGCCCTATATGGATTAAAGCAAGCCCCTCGGGCATGGTTTGATAAATTGAAAGCTGCACTTCAGTCTCACGGCTTCCAAAACTCCACCTCTGATTCCAGTTTATTCTTTTACCATCAAGGAGCAACTAAACTATATTTTTTAGTCTATGTAGATGATATAGTCCTCACAGGAAATGATCCTAAGCTGCTAAATCAAATTGTTCAAGATCTTGACCACACTTTTGGTCTTAAGATACTCGGTAAACTAAACTTCTTCCTCGGCATTGCGGTTCACCATACCTCTTCTGGTTTGCTCTTAAATCAAAGCTCCTATGCGCAAGATCTGCTTGTCAAATATGAAATGCAAAATTGCAATCCTTGCTCCACACCAATGATCCTCAATTCAAAATTATCCCTTGATGATAGTCCTCTATTTGATCAGCCTTCACTTTATCGAAGTCTCATTGGTGCACTCCAATACCTTACTCTCACATGGCCTGACCTGTCGTTTGTAGTTAACAAACTCAGCCGATTCCTTAAAGCTCCAATCGTGAATCATTGGCAAGCTTGTAAACATATCCTTCGGTATATTCAAGGGACTCTTCATTATGGTTTAACTTTCACCAAAAGTGACACTTTGCAATTGGAAGGTTACACTGATGCTGACTAGGCAGGAAACATTTCTGATTGTAAGTCTACCACCAAATATTGTATTTTCCTTAGTTCCAATCTGGTTCAGTGGTGCTCCAAAAAACAATATGTTGTCACCTTGTCCTCCACTGAGGCTGAGTATTGAGCTCTTGTCTAAGCTGCTACTGAAATTGCTTGGCTTCAAAACTTGTTTCAAGAACTGTGCATCTCCCTTCCTGGCATTCCTGTTCTCTGGTGTGACAACACTAGTGAGGGAGCTCTTACTTCAAATCTTGTTTTCCACGCCCGCACTAAACACATCGAAATCGATGTCCACTTCATTCGTGAGATGGTTTGTTCCAAACGGCTTGTCGTTCAATATGTTGCTACTGCTTTTCA
This sequence comes from Pistacia vera, assembly GCF_008641045.1. Classification (NCBI taxonomy): domain Eukaryota; kingdom Viridiplantae; phylum Streptophyta; class Magnoliopsida; order Sapindales; family Anacardiaceae; genus Pistacia; species Pistacia vera. The sequence goes on along the minus strand of NW_022195175.1, from coordinate 51,085 downwards.
AGTAGCTGACATCTTGACGAAACCCCTCTCTAGTTCTCGTTTCTGCACTTTACGTGATCAACTTCATTTAGCTTCCTATGGTCCCTCTTCCTTGTTCTTGCTTGAGGGACGATCGGGTTCAGGGCAAGCTGCAAACTTCAGAGAAAGGGACGATCAGGAACATAACAAATGATTACAGTTTTTTTTCTTAGAGCAGTCCAACATCAGCCGTCTCATGCAAATGCAACAGCTCGTCTCATGCAAATGCAACAGCTCGTGACGAATTGGTTGCTATAAGCAGCTTGACTCATGCAAATGTAGCCAGCTCTGGTGAACTGGTTGCTACAAGCAACTCGTCTCATGCAAATGTAAAGCTCGTGGCGAACTGGTTGCTACAGCGCTCGTCCATGCAAATACAGAGCTCGTGGCGAACTGTTTTTTTTTTTTTTTTTTTTTAACAAAAATGCTTGGATTGAAGGCTTAAACTTCATCTTAAGGGACGATGTAAACTACAGCAAGCTTCAACTCAAGCAGCTAAAGTTTTCTTCCTGAATATCGCACTTTCTGCATTTCTCTCTCAACAAACTGCAAGTGGATCATTTTCAGTTTAACGAATTGACAAGTTGCAGCTGATATTTTTGTGCAAGTTGGCAAGTTGTTACTCTTTGTTATGCAAGTGGCATGGGTTGTTATCTTTAGTTATGCAAGTGACAAGTGGCCGTGCAACTTGCATCAACGTAAACAATCCATGGTTAGAGTAAACCTGTGTAACATAAATGTGCGGCTGGGATTCTAGAGAAATGAGCAGCACGTGACCTGCTTTTGTTATAAATTGTGAATGTAAAGTCGATTGTTATTCAAAAAATCAATAAGAAATAAATGCTTCAGTACTGATCCCTTACTCTCTGTTTCAGAGCTTTATACTCTGTCTTTTCTTCCTTTTTTCTTTTGTACGTTTTTAACAAAATAGCAAGCACAAAAGCTATTAGCATTCAAATAGAGCAGAAATTTGGTGAAGGCATTTTTATGAGACGACAATCCATTGGGATAATGAAACAAAATTAATACACAAGAAAATGAAAAATATCATTTTATCCCATATAACCTTGTTAAGCAATTGTTGAAATAACCATTTTTCCACATAAACAGGTGCAATATAGAAGATGAATATTTGAAAACATCATGGTGATAAATATACAAAGACATTCTGCATGATTCTCAAATTTGCAGCCTCCCCCAAATAGAAGATAGAGACCCATATAGAGTAATTTAGCTGTTGACATCCTGTTGTTTGTTGGTAACCTGCAGCACTTGAACCTCCTATTCAGGTGAAAAATTAAGTTACCTGTGATTTATATATCTCAAAATTATAACTAGAAGATGAAAAAAAAGCCACATAAGCGAACATAAAATTGTCGGGTGACTGCTACAGTGCCTTACCAAAAACTACTTTTCCGATCCAAGTATTTGCACCTTTTTTTAGTTCTTGAAGAGCTTCTTCATCACATCCTTCAGAGCTCTATCATCCAACTAAATAATAAAATGAAGCATATCAAATGAAGGTATAAGAGGAATAAATAATTTTGTAAGAAGGCACCTTGAAAGCTGTGAGTCTTGCATGTCTACATAATTTAGCAAGAATTTTAACTAGAAACAAAAAACTCGAAATCATATTATAGTCAAGAAGAGAGCAATAATGTTGTGGCCACCATCCACGGCTTGGTAGTGGGCTATTTAAAAAGAACAAAGTACATTCCCTAAGAAACTGTTTTAGGGTAAAGGAAAAACCTCGGGTTGTCCATCAGACTTTGGAAACTGCCTTATGTGGACATTTGCAAGTAATAAGATCAGGTGCTCCCTCTGATTAGCTACATTATCCTTCTGTACAATGGTGAGACTAAGAAATAAGAATAGTTCAAGAAAACAAAAGGAACTGATTCTTCCAGATATTTAATTATAGGACTCCCAACACAACATTGCAAGACCATAATTTATTGACAAAAGAAATAATTCTGTCTCATTCATTCAACAATTTTTTTCTTTTTTCATTTTCACAAAATATTTCATCAGAAAAAAAAAAAGGGAAGACGTTTTCATTCCACCTGAAATCCATACTTCTCCTGAAGCCAATCTAGAATGTCTTCATCTTGCTTTTGATTGTGTTTCTTGGGCCATCTAAGACCCCTAGTGTTACGGAGGGCAACAACTGCTGCTTGAATCTGCAAATGATGATTTAAAATAATAGCGTAGCAAAAACAATAGAAAGCTAAGAGTCGAGGACCAGACAAGGTAAAAGTTTGAGACAAACCTCAGGATATTTCATAATAGCTTGATTTGCACTATCAGGATCCAGAGGAAGGATATTGTACGGGACACACATCTGTATTCTTTCTGGAAATAACGGTTCTACAATCTGTACAAATGATAAACCACAGTTCCATCAGTCATTTAAGTGGAATATAAGCTCGTACTCAAAACCACTAAGAGTCAGGATATGTCACATCACCTGACAATCGACTTCCATAGTCTCTTTCCAATTAATATACCTTAAAACCTCAAAAAGAATTTTAGCAGTTTGGTACAGCTTTGTAATCTGTGCACTGGATCTAAATGAAAAAAGGTTATCAGTACAACAAATACCACTACCAGATCATATCACCTAGAAGAATTTATCAAATATCATATAAAGAACTATTTATCAGCCGCAGAACTCACCGGTCAGCTTTATCAGCGGCATTTTGAAATGCTTGGATATATTCATTGTAATAATGTTGATAAATTCTCTCTATTTCATGCACATCACTATTTTTCCATCTTTCTATTAATATTGGATCATTCTCCTGCAAAAAATAAATAAATAAATAAATAATTAAATTAAATTAAAAAGAAAAAAACAAAAGCCATCAAGAAACCCACACTACTTACTACAAGAAGAAAAAGATTTAGACACCAAAAGATAGAGATAAATGCTAGTCGAGGTACTTGTGGCTACTGCATAAGGCTTCGTTTGAGCACATAGGATTTAACATGGCATAAAAATTGTCTTAAGTGGATTCGCCCATATCAAATCTTGCTTACAAAACAAATTCCGGAACTGTTCTCTAAGCACCTGGAATATTTGAACTGAGCAATGTGTTTGGCAAAAGTTGCAGACAGTGGACATCATTCTACAACAGGTTTCAGCATAAACTTTATTTCAACCCAAAAGTCCCCCGACCTTTCCCATTTGTCACAGAAATTTAAAATTGGGGGCCACTTCAAAACACTATAACTTTGGCAGCCACAAAAAATCATTAGATATAATATCCCAAGCAGGTGGCTAGAAGGGGTTTTGAACCCTTGACATCCTGGTTGAAACTGAGGGCTTTTACCACCAAGTCCAACCCTTGAGGTTAACTAGTCAAAACACACTGAATATCTGACCTACAGTTTCTTCAACAACAAGCACAAACAAGGTTTGCTAGTGTTATGTAACAAAGACATTGTTGCTCATTTTTTTATCAAACATTTTATTACCGTTCAACACATGCAGCATCAAACTCAGTTTTTTTAATACATATTCAAAGACAACATTCAAGTGGAATACAAATGAACCCTCCCAGTTTAAATTTCACTCTATGTCATATTTTACACAGCTGTTTCATTTTTATCACAGCACGTTCGTGTTGACGAATCACGGTCAAGGCCATAAGCAACTTGTTTGCATCCCATATACATTGATACTTAGCACCTAATAAGAATTGCATAATACAATAAATGACATTCTCATGGACCATGTTTCTCGTAAGTTTAAAACAAAAAAATTTTTATGATAGACGACTCAAGAAATGAACATAAGTTAAGCATATCCACAGATCTTCAACAGATAAAGACAAAAAAGGATTTTTCCCTTGTTAGATATTTTCTTTTAATGGCACATCTCAGCCTACTCCAGTTCTCAAATATAACCACATGAATAGTTAACAAACACATAAAAATTCTGAAATTAAGAGTAAACTTCCATGAGAAAGAAGGCAAATATTGAAAAATAAAAAATGAAAACAAGGGTGGTAGGCACTCAATTCAGAGCTAAAAAACTAAATGCTCACTCTTTGGAGACTTCGAAGCATGGCCGTTAGGAACTGGCTAACACCTCGTCCACTAGAAGCGGGATCCAATCTCTGAGCTATGTGATAGGCATAACAGCGGCCTACATTCACCAAAACATATAAATCACAGCATTAGAAATACAAATAAGAAGAGAATTCTGCCACAATAAAATTTTAAATAAGAACAAGAAGCAGATTGAAACTGAGATTTAAAAGCAAACAAAAGATAACATGAGAATACATGCTGCAACTATAACGATGGATAGTCATGACTATAGAGAAAAATATATATATATATATCTGTTCTCACTTTCTAGACAAACAAATTAAGGGAGCAAATGATTACCCCATAAACACTTCAAAATTCATATGAGTCCAGGAAAAAACTTTACAATGAGACACATATGACTCTTTTGAATACAATACCATTTGGGTAAGGTCATACCCTAGTCAAGAGTAATATCACTAATCCTAAAAGTTTAAACTCATATGTAAAGATCAACAATTCTAAGCTGTAACACACTCCCTCATGTGCAAGGCAATTACTAGTCCAATGGTTTACCAAGTGAACACAAATATTGGCATTCTTTTTGCCATGTTTTGAAGCTTGATTAACACAAGTACAGGTTTTCAAGAATTAACCACAAAATATAAGAGTCAAAATAGGCTCTGACACAATTAAGGAACCAGTAATTGCAAAAGGTAACAGCCAGAAATATCATTTAAGTTCTAAAACCACAGAAAATTAAAAAAAAGTAGTTATTATGAAGCTCTTGTTTTCTGTGGCCTTACATTTGGGAAGCCAATGTTTATTAGTTTTAGATGTCATTACCTCTCAAATTTGTGCTACTTAATATGAATTTGTAGGCAGCAATTACAACCATTTTTACAAAAGGTTATCTAAAGAAAACCACATTTTAAAACGATTTAGCTTTCTTGGACTAGTACAGCTCGAGAATTCATCATTTTGTAAGGTCATCCAAACAATGTTTCAAGGCAACTTACAAGACTTTAAACTTGTTAAATTACATCACAGCACTGCCAAACGATTTTTGTACAAGAAACAATGAATCCATAGTGTTTTTCAACGGTTTAGCTTTCCTGTGTTAGGACAGCTGAGAGTTCATCATTTTGTAAGGACATCCAAACAATATTTCAAGGCAAGTTACGAGATTTCTAACTTATTAAATTACATCAAAGCACTGCCAAATGATTTTTGTGCATGAAATAATGAATCTCTAGTGTTTTCTAATGCAAAAAACCAGTCAAATGCAATTTATGGGCGTATCACCCAAGGTCCAACACTCTTGAAGCATAGCATAAAGTAGCCAAGATAAGGAGGTAAGAATGGAGCTTAAAAGTCCAATATCACTTGCTCAGAGGAAGTCATTAGATCATATATGTAAGAGATCCCTTTTCATCATTATTGAAACCTTTTGGGTAAATCCAACTGTACGGGTTAGGATCAAAGCAAACAATAAAATATTATTTGACATTGGGTTGTTACAATAGCTAAGTAAAGAAAAGCTATACATATCCACGGAGGAAATTAACCAAAAAAACAAAAAAAAATTATCTTGTAGCATAAAATACTAAAAAACAGAATATAGTCGTGGTAGGGCCTTAGAATTCTACATTTTCAGACTATTCAAAATTTTCGTTAAACTGGCTTAAAGGATGTTTAAAACAAAAGCACTTCCAAAAGAAGAGACTCTACTATGCATTTATGTGCATTGCACATACAACAAGCCAGTTATGAAGTACATGCATGCCCTCATGCTGGTTGCATGCAACAGATGCACAAATGTTTTTTTCCCAAAAGAATAATAAATTAACTCGAACTTAAGTTTAATACCATAACAGAGGAGAACTTTGAAGAACAATTCAAAAATGCATTTCCCTTTTTCAGAAATTTCAACAGGTAACACCAGGAATTGATTAATATCCCACTCCAACAATGCAGTGTGCTCACGGAGAGAACAACCATAAAGACAGTCAAGACACACAAATATCCATTCACTTCCACTGCCGGTGACCCACCACATCCACAAGCAAACATACCATCAGAGCTTAAATACTTGTACCTACTTGCTTGAGCCTCGCGTGGTTAGTTAACAATGTTACCATATTTACTTATATCAGCATTCTCGTCTGTCCACATATAGGTTAGTTCAATCCTTGTTCCATTTTAACAAACCTAATAGCTTAAACTGTTTTGAGCTCAAAAAACACTATTAATACATCCCTCACTCCACATTTAGGTGGAGTGAAGGATGAATTGAAGAGTTAAAAGACCAAGGGGTCTTGGGCTCAAACACCACTATCAATACATATACCAGGCCACAGAGTGAAGGATGGATTGAAGAGTTACAAACCAAGGGATCTTGGGTTCAAGTTGTAGAAAAGGCAAAGGTGGCCACCAATTACCATAAAAAAATAATAATAATAAATAAATAAATAAAACTATTAAGCTAACAACAAGAACTTACATCGATAAGCAACCCTCGGGTTACTCGATTCAACTTCTTTAGCCACACCGAGAATCGGCTCAACATCACCAAGCGCAGACGGCACCACCAACAGCTCATTATCAAACATCGTCACTACGAGATTCCCCGCCATCTCCACGTCGCCTGCGTCTGCGTCCGCGTGATTCTTCTACCAAAACCTCAGTGTCCAAACACACTCACTTTCCTAGCAAATTTCAGACAAACACGCTTAACAAAAATCAAGATCAAAAAATATATAACAAAAAAACACTAATTAAAACTAAAAAAATTATAAATTAAAAAATTAAAAAAGAATGTATGTAAGTACAGGTGATGAAGAGGAAGAGCTTTTCAGGTTACTAAATCTGACATCTGCAAGCAGCGAAAACAAAAACAGAAACAGAAAGTGAGAAATTAAAAAGAAAAACAAAATAAAAAATAGAAGGAAAATAAAAGCTGGAGAAATATGAAAAGAGAAAGAAAGAGGTGGTTACAGTAAGCGCTAAGGTAGAGAGAGAGTGAAGGTTTGGATAGTGCTGAGAGATGAAGCTTACTTGGGAAGAAAGCAACGGAGGAGAGAGTAAAACAAAAGAAGAAGATGGAGCAGTGAAGTAAAAGAATTCTAGAGACTAATTTGAATTTACCGTAAGAAAAGAATAATGTGGGAAAATAATGTTAAATCAGGATTTAATTAGAATTTAATTTTGTTTACTTTCTTTATTTGGTTTTCTTATTTATTTGGGATTTTTTTATTTAGTTTCCTTATTTATTTAGGATTTTATATTAGGATTTCAAATAATTTTCTATTTTAATTATGAGTTTAGTTGATTTTAGAAGTTTTAATTTAGTTAAGTTTCAGTTTTCTTATTTTATAATTAGCTTTTCATTAATTAGTGTTTGTGTTAGTAGTTAGGGTAGCGTCTTTTTTTTTTTTTTTTTTTAAGTTGTATTTTCTTATTTTATAATTAGTTTTTTATTTTATTAGTGTTTGTGTTTAAGTTGGATTTTTTTCTTTGATTAATTAGAGTCATGTTAGGGTTAGAGTCATTTCTTTTTCATATAATAACGCTAGAGATATTGGCTTCGTTGGTTGGATTTTGGAATACTACTTTAGTATTTCCAAAAAAATTAAACAGTAAAATACCCAAAAACTCACATATTATTCAACTTTATTCAACATTTTTTAAACCCCCTAAATTTGTTGATTCAATTAAATACCTTTAATATTTTTAATATTTGTTACGGCGACTCCAGCCACCATCCGGCGGTGGTGGCCGGCTGTCCGTATTTGAGGGTGGATTTGGGGGTGTTTTTGTTAACTTTTAATGTTTTATTATAAGGGGTGTTTTGTAAAAAAATAAACATAGGGGGTATTTTATAATTTGTAAATCCTACATCGTAATACCCGCCTAATTCAACTTTTTTTTTAACTTTTTTCAAAAAACTTTTCCCAAAAATACAAAATTGTGAACCAAACGGAGCCATTAAGTAACAAATGCATTGGTTTCTAAAAGAAAAGATTAAAAAAAATGTAAGATTCTAAATATATTTTAAAGTATAAAGACTACTAACTAAAAACACTTCAAAAAAATATAAGAATTGTATTTAAGAATAATCTTTATTGTCAAAAGTGGTTCTAGCAACTCTTGTCGCTCTCAAATTACTTTTTTTCTCTTGGTAGTTTGAATTAATACGGTCTTTTTATTTATTATGCAACTTTTAAGAGATGTGTTCTCCTCTGAGTTGTTTTAATAGTAATATATATGAATGAAGACAGTTAAATCATATCAATGTGGCTCAATTATTCGATTTCGAGAAAAGTTATTTATAATATTTGTTATTGTCTAATTTCTTTTCTCATGTGACTTTCATATTCGATCCTGCTTGCAAAAGAGGAAATATTTTGAATAGTTAGAGAAAATCACAATTTTTTTTTATAAAATTCATTTACATAAAAGAGCAATTTGAGCATTATGAAAAATTACATATGGTGTTTTGCTTATGAAGTGCTTCCTAATTTGGTAAACTAACGTAGTAAATACTTATCTTGGCATGGGGCAATTACGTCAAAAAGATGCGAGCAGCATGATGTAGGGACTGTTTCATAATTCCACAAAAGACATTAGCATTTTGGTAAGGTGATTGGAATTTCAAAAAAACAAAAAAAAAAACAAAAAAAAAGGTGAAAAAGAGATTCTAAAAGAAATAATGCTAGTCTCACAAACATCTTTTACTAACACTTCTCATTAATCCATGTGGTAATCTGTAATTAGCTTGGTCAGATAGAACTCATTGTTGGACAAATAAGACCCATGCAAACTAATCAACTGGAAGCTGACATATGGTATTTGTAAGAGAAAGTTAGTGAGAAGTATTTATGAGTGTAATATAACTCTTCTTAAAAATATAAAAGCCACTTTGTTGGCGAAAAAGGAACTATAATTGCTTTCTAAGACTAACAAGGCTATTTTACCTCCACAAGATTCTCTCAATTCTCCTTCAACTAACATACTTAATCCGGAAGTAACGAGGATGAAAAGGTAATTGAACTAGATGCCGGTGTCCTCTCTTTTTTAATGTTGGACAGGCATATTAGGCATTTGGTAAACGAGTAGGGGTAATTATGACATTAAGGAATGGTGATTATGTTGCTATAAGAGATGATCGTCGGTTTGTTTTGTTCGAAATTACTTGGGGGAACGACTTACACCTACTTAAAGTTTGTTTTAAAGACAAATTGACACCCAAAAGTTTTAAAAATGACAAATAGGTATTTTCCGTCATACATTGTTAGCGATTTTTGTTTGCTAAAGGACAACAATAATATAAAAGATTAGAATGCCGTTAGAAGTTTGATATTTTAGGTTTTTATTAATTCATGATTAATCAACTCATTCAATTACGTAAATACCCACATCATTATGGTGAATTACAATTATGCCATCAAGTTATTATAATTAGATAAATTACCAGTTTGTAAAAAAATAGACACAACAAATGACCATTTTGTCCCTACTTTGCCAACAAATTTTCAAAGTGCATATATATAGAGAATGCAGCAGAATAAAATTGCTTATTATGGCTGAAATTCTTCATGAATCATTTATACAAAAGAACGTAATTTGTAATGAAATTCTTCCTAAGTTACAAATAAATAGAAACTGTTTACAGGGAAGAAGATATACAAAAAATGCAGAAGCAATTTCTAAGATGCTATTGTTACAGCTCCTAAATGTTGTGTAAATCTTTAATTGTATTTGCTAAGTTACATCTTAGATAATTTCCTCCATGCTTCGCCATTCTGATTTCCAAAAAAGTGTAAATAGACAAAGAAATACACTATGATTTTCAATAACAAAGCAAAAAAATGATAAAAAATTAGAAATATAGCTATAGTAGATAAAAGTCAAGATACTGAACATACAAATAATAATTAACAAAAGAAGTATGAATTACCAAATCAAAGCATGCAAACTAAAATTGGATAGAGACTACTAGAAAAAGACAATTCTTATTTATGATTCATAATATTGTATTTAAAAATGAGACAAAAATCAATCAATAATATTCCATGTACACTGCATTTAGCATTACAGAAAGTGCTAATTAAAAGTGTAATGATGATTAACAGTTAATTAATTCATAGCTTAATTGTACACAGCAACACAACAAAACAAAACTGGGCAGTCCAGATAATTAAAAAAAAAAAAAAAAAAAAGGCCCCAGGCAGCTCACAATCCCAGCCCAGAACCCCAGGAAAAATTAGAACAAAGATTCACCTTTTTACACTCTTAAGTTGACGACTTGAAACAGCATGTAAAATTGCAGCAGATTTGACACGTGCTGCTGGGACATGGACATGGTGAGTAACATGACACGGAGCACATGCCAATAATAATTAACAAACAAACAAAACAGAAAAATAGGAAAGACGTCATAAGAAGTAAAAATAACCAAAAATTAAAAGAGATGGTGCACAAATATCATACAGGAAAAGTCATTCCGTTTTTATACGAACACAACTACTATGCTATCAGGAACAGATCAGCTACCTTATATCTGAGCATGCTTCAACCATTTCGAATTCACATTCAAATTGCATTTGGTTTGAGAATAAACAATAACATTAAGATTATAATAAACAATTAAACCCAGCAACATTGAATGTACCATCCTCGGTTGAAGTGCTTAAATCCAACAACATTAAAATTCTAATAAGCAATTAAACTCAGCAACAATAAGATTCTAATAAACAATTAAACCCAGCAACATTGTACGTACCATCCTCATCAATAAGTTGAGTTGAAGTGCTTAGATCCAGCAACATTAAGATTCTAATACTTCAAAACATAAAGTGCTTAAATCCAGCAACATTAAGATTCTCCACTATTCACTGCAGAGGCAAAGGTGTTCACATATTAGCAATTGATCAAATGCACAACTTATTAAACCTCAAATTGTCAGATGAATGAAATAATTTTCATTGATAAATCATAAATTGCAAAGAATAATAGCAACTTATAACTATTTATCTTTAATCCAAACTGTTAATCATGCCAATCACACTTTATTGCAATTTCACTTTCATGCCCACCTTGTAGGCTTCTCCATCAATTGAGTTTAGAAATTAGATTCGAAAGTTCTACATAAAATTTTATTTTCTATATAACCAAATAAACAAACAAAAAACCTCAAAAACAACCAAACATTAATCTAGTTCCCAATGCAATTAAGGATGCGAATTATGAATTTCAGATTGTTATCTATTCTAGTATGTCATATGACTTCAATTTATGAGAAAGCAATACACCATGAGCAAGTAGCAATTGGTTGTATCATAAACCGAAATGGTTTCTGGGTTCTTGATAATTGCTCAGACATATGAAGTTTTCGATAACATTATGTTACTTGATTTACAGAATAATGTCACAACCAGCCTACTTGCCAACTCAAGCATGCTGCACGTTGCTTACTGATTAAGTATACTTCAGGGTGAAGCAAACTTAAGGGCTAAGTTAACTTCATAGCTAAGTTAACGACTCAGCAGCTAGGTTAATGACTAACCACCTTCGTTTCCAAAGTTGCTCCAGAGCTTGCCACCTAGGGTTGCTTAATGGTTAAGTATATAATTAGCCACATTCCTTTGAGGAGGTTTAGCCTATAAATAGGCAACTCCACCGTGTAAAGTTTCATAAGTTGTAATCCTGTAATACAAAGTTTATATTTTCTCTACAATTCTCTCTCATTTGCATACTATTAGCCTTTGAGTTTGTGTGAGCGTTAGGCTGCTTAACTTATTTTCGAAGGGTTAAGGTCACACGAACTTAGCAAAGAAGTTAAGTGCGTGACAATAAGCCCTCTTGGGGGCATTGTCAAAATGCTCCAAACTGAGGTATTGTTCCCAAGCACCATAAACATCTCTTCTCTGAAGAAATAAAGCAAAACATGGTTTCAGCAAGCAGAAAATATAAGAACTGAATATTAAAAAAGAAAACGAAACACAACAGTAGTAAACATATCTGCAAAATGGTTGAACACGACATCAGAGTCCTGAAGGTACTCTGGACGAGTGATAAGAAAGCAAACTTCCATTGATCAACCAGATAAATGCAAGGGTTAGTCGAAACAAAACTGTCTATGTTTAGGGTTTGTTTCTGTTCAGTGAAACTCACTCAGCCACTATCGCCGGTTTCCGTTTCACTGGTCGTCGTCGATGGTTTCCTGTTGACATGCTCAAACTCCTTCGGAGACCAACAATGAAAGAGGTAACAAACGTTTTGGCTTTTCATTTACTCTAGTATTTGGCCAAAGTCAATGTTGGGACACATGTCAAATTCTTAAACGAATCTTCCAAAAGAAGTTTTGCTCCATTAACCGAAAACAATATTTTAAAATTTAAAAATTTTGTAGTTGTGCATGAAATTACCACACTGTCTTTTAGCAGACGAAAATCACTAACAGATATCATTTCCAAACCTTTTGGGTACCTATTTGTCTTTGTGGCAAACTTTGGATAGGTCCAATCGTTCGGCCTAATTACTTTTTTCTCAGTTGCAGCCCATGATGGTGATTCGCAACCACATGGAGCCCACTTTAGCAATGTCCCCAATAGTAAGGTGATGCGACGGACAACCGGCAATTGCCAGAATGGCACAGGACCGACTGCATTTGACTAATCATGCCCTGATTTAACCTTTTTGGGGGACAAATCTACCATGGATCTGACTGAATGATGCGTGATCGGCCAAATCTGATCGATCATGCATCGTTTCGATGTCGACAACCGACAGCCTGCGGTGGTTTCTAGCAGATGGTGGTAGTCTTGGGTGGATTAATTTTCAGATTGGAAGGAGTGAAAGGTAATTATTTTGAGTAATACTACAACCACTGACGGTAGTGCACCGAATGACGTGACAAAATCCTGACCGTTGATTGATATTAAGTTAAAATTAATCAATGATCAGGATTTTGACACGTCATTCAGTGCACAAATTCGGTGCACTACCGTCAGTGGCTGTATTATTTTCCAATTATTTTTAGTTGAATAAGGTGAAAAAAAAATGTTTTGAATTGAATAGAATATGATAATTGAAAACAAGTTCCTACCCTCCTTTCATTTTCAATAGAAAAAAACTTATTTAATTTAGATTAATTTTCAGAATAATGATTCTAATAAGTAAACAAACATTTATTCTGTTTTTTAATCTAAATAGGATGACCAAAAAAAAAAAAAGATTCAAAAGAGTGACACAAATATGGGCTAATATTTTAAACCAATCAACTCAAATGCGCCATTTGGACAAGGAAAAGGAATCCACTTCTCCTTCTTCAAAAACACCAAGCTAACTTCTAAGGGAGCATCAATCATCGTGCTATTCAAACCAACAACGGGAGCCTTTGAGGCACTGGAATTGTCTGCAAGAAAGTTCAACCAATTAAATTTTAATCTAATCTCCACAATATATTTTTTTAATCTCTAACCAAATATCAAAAAACCACATGCTAACAACTAACAACTAGTTTATCCAGCAACGAAAATGAAATTGAGTTGGGTTGCTGGAAGTTTTACAATGCAAATGTTTAAATCAAACGTCCAACCAAAATCATAAATATTACCAACAAATTCTGCACAGCCGTTTAAATCAAAAAAACAATAGATAAGAGATCAAAACTTTCACGAAAAATCTCATTAAACATTTAGAAATGAGGTCTTATAACAATTCCATCACAAGAAACATGCTATTAAAGAGAGGCAATTCTCATGATTTTGCAATTCGACAATGGGAATATAAAGATTATTTGCTTCATTATAGGATAGTTAATGCAAAGATCAAGTAATTTGAACACTCACTTGAATTCAGAGATGGCGATGGTGAGATGGAGACCGCTAGCTGAAATCAGTGAGACAGCAATGGCGATATAGAGACCAAAAGATGTAATTTGCAGCAACTGGTAGCCGGAGGCCTTGAAATCAGCGATGGCTACTGGCTGGAGACCGAGGGGATAAATCAGCAACGGTTGGTGGCTGGAGGCCGAGAGGTTAAATCATTGACGGCTGGTAGCTGGAGACTGAGAGTTGAAATCAGCAACGGTTGTGGCTGGAGGTTGAGAGCTGCACGGCGATGATTGGTGGCTGGCTTCTGTGAGTTGAAAGGAGTTTGTAGTTTAGTTTAGGATAAAGATTAAGGCAAGGAAAAAATGGGTTTATATATGTTGGGTAATTATGTAAATTGGGATAATTCATAAGGGCAATATAGTTAAATTATATTGTTCAATATATGGCGGCCCAGGGCAAAGGGGAGGTCGTCCTCGGGCTTGGCCCATCCTCAGAGTTGGAAATTAAAACCGTCCCTAGGCTCGTCCCCATCCCTGAAAAAAAGTGGAATTCCCAACCGTAAGGTATGGGTAGGGGTAGGCCATCTCTAACCACAGCCCATTCCAAATCACCCCATCCCAAACCACCACCATAGTTGGCCAAATGATCCCATTCCAAACCACCACCACAGCCAGTCAAACCTCCACTTTTCTTAGATAAATTGAGGAATGGGATAGGTTGCCATTTCGCTAAAGCTCATGTGGGAGTATGTTGCTTTAAGTATAGTAGTAATATCTATTAAACATAAGTATAAATTATATAATTTAATTAATTAATGTAAACCTTTGTATAATATATGTTAATTTTATTAGGCGCTTGTCCCCACCCCTCTCAAATAAATTGAGGAATGGGATGGGGTTGATATATGGGCTAAAAATTGTAACGGGTCTAATCAGGCCTAAACACGAAACATCTACTACATGAGCTAATGTCATGACCCAATTCTGATTGAGCTTGCGCTAAGAACCATACAACGAGTCAGCCCATTGCACAAACCAAGCAACTCACAAATTAGATCATTCAACTACGAAGGTCATACCTCAAATTGGGCCTTGTCGTTAACTCGTTTAGGCTCAAGCCTATCAGCCTATGGCTACTCCAAAGAACCTGGAGTTCCATTCATATCTTAATTCATCTACGTCCTAATTCCTCTAAGATTTGGAATCTTACATGAATTAGGACTCTTACTCTTACGAAGGTAAGTAAGTCAGGACTTTCCTATTTACTCAAACTTTAGGACTCTTACTCTTACGAAGGTAAGTAAGTCAGGACTTTCCTATTTACTCAAACTTCGCCATTATGAACTTAGAGTTCTACTAAGATTCAAACTCTTAGGCTCACTATATAAATATAGATTGTGCCTCTCATTAGGTATTCAATCTCAATACCACCTACTTGCTCCTAAAGTTCTTGCTCTCAAGAACTACTGGCACCTTCACTATAGTTCTAGTCTCTAACGAGACTTTAGTAACATTTCCTCTCCTTAGCCCTTACTACATTGTCTTGTCTAGCCTCGTTGATTTAAGTGTCGGAGTATCTACGATAAACACCACACTAGTGTTCCCCGTGAGCTTCACGCTTACTTCTTTGTGTGTGCAGATCTAACATATCGTCAGTGGCTTCAACCTCTCACAGGATCCGTCCGCTCTATAACCATAGATTTTTACCGTCTATAGTTGATAAAAAAACTTTCCATGTGGGGAATCTCACTCGTCTCGTTCAAATAATTTGGACAATAAAGTATGAAAAATCTAAAGTGGGATAGGAAATAAATGACCTCTAATCCACTCCTTTGCCATTCCTAAATAATTGTAAGATAATCAAATACTTTTATATCATGAAAATCATATTTATAAGAAAGATTTAGAACTTCAAATTTTTTTAAGGTATGCGAAAATATCACCTTGTCCTACACTTTTAAGTTTGGAAAATATCAAGCCATTGGTGGCTCCCTTCAAGTTTTTCTTGAATCGAATACAAAATTATAACTGACGTAATTATTCAAGTAATATACCACATTAATTATAAGATGATAATACGATTATATTATTATTTTTATATAATAATACTATATATACAAAGTTAGGATACTAATAAATCTCAATTAATGTTATTACGATATATTAACATTGCATTATTCATAATAAATTAAACATTTTATAACATCAACTTATAATAATTATTGTATTAACATATCAATAATTGCATCAGTTTTTATACAGACATTACTGATACATATTAATTAGAGAGTCAATGATATTAATCCCTTGAGATATGATATAATAATAAAATCCTCTTTTGGTTTATGAAATAACTGAAATCACCCTACCATTAATAAATTGTTAGTGATTCCTTAAATTCTATACTTTTATAAATTAGTAAACATTATCAAGTTACTCTCCTACTATTTATTTTAACCCCTAAAACTTAACAACAGAGAGATTTTTTTTATTTGAAAACTACAGGGGGGGTTTTGTTATTATATCATACCTCATAGGATTAATTATTCAACTTAATAATCTTGCAACTACTTTTGTTATTCCACAAATACATTTAATTTTGCATAATGATCATGCAATAAATCTACTAACATGCCTACTTTGATTATTATATTATAAATGACTTAAACACATCAAATATCTAAGAGATATTGTCGATTTAGAGAAAAATGGTGTGGTACTTCTTTAGCAAAAAAAATTCCAACATACATATATCTGTGCAAGCACACACTCAAAATGAAATAGTCAAAAGCATAAGTTTGACATAATTGTGTACACACACAAAATTAACTTAATAATCTTGCAACTACTTTTGTTATTCCACAATACATTTAATCTTGCATAATGATCATGAAATAAATTTACTAACATGCCTATATTGATTATCATATTATAAATGACTTAAAATACGTTCTTACACATAAAATATCTAAGAGATATTGTCGATTTAAAGAAAAATAGTGTGTACTTACCTAGCAACATTATTGAAATGATAATATTTAATGCTATCTATAGTTATTAATATCACATTGCCTATATCTGAGAAAATTACTTAGAAGGGTACTTATCCGATAAATTTTATAGGGGTAATTTCGTCCACGACCACCCTTTAATATCACATTTCCATAACAATGATGTCATGAATAAATGCAAACTTCGAGCTTGCGTTTCCTTCTCTCAAGATTGCAGAATTGAAAATCTTCTTCGAAGAATTATAAAATCTTTCGAGCAAGGAGGATTTGGAGAGGTTTCTTTTCAAGGATGATCATACTGGAAGTGATCGATGTTGTGTGGCAGAAAAAAGCATGGGAGAGTTTGAAAAGAGCCTTTTCAGATGACAGTAAAGGTTGCGTGATCACATTTGGCAACATTTGAGGAATGATTCAATTCACATATCTTACTTATTAACTTTAAGCTTCAATGATTTACCTTATCAATTGAAGCTATGCTTTCTTTATCTTCCCGGAAGATTATGAATTCTTTATACAGAAAACAATCCGATTACTGGTGGGCTGAAGGTTTTATTGGAGAGGATGATGATGATGGAGTTATGGAAGAAGTGGCTAAAAATAACTTGGATGAGTTGATCAATAGAAGCTTGATTCAAATAGAAAACATGTGTCGAGGGAGAGTTGAAACATGTCGAATCCATTATCTTTTGCGGGATCTTGCTTGTCAAAAAGCAAAAGAGTTAAATTTCATTCATATTTATGATGGAATTCATCATTCAACTTCTTCTCCAGTGAAATCATCATCTTCTTGCTGACTAGTTCTTTATTCTGGAACAAGTTTCTGGTACAAATTTGTAATTCTGTCTCACGTTCCCTCTTGTTATTCGATCAAGATTGGGGCTCGTTCAACGTCAAAATATCAACAGCTATTTGCACGAGGGCTCAGGTTGCTCAGAGTTCTTCATGTCGAGAATCATGGAGGATCAATTGATTGCAGTAGCTTACCCGAACAGATCCACTTAAAAGTACTTGACGATAAGAATTACAGACATCAGAAATCTTCAACCATCCACTGTCAACTTACGGAGACTTCAAACTCTGGACTTGTACTCTTACAATTGCACCCTCAAGCTACAAATTGGAATTGGAAAATTGCAAGAGTTGAGACATTTGATCACAACTTTTGAAGGGCCTCTGCCAATAGACAATTTGAAAAACCTTCAGACTCTAAAGTTCGTAAGCAATAAAGTTCACCATCCTGAAAAGCTGGTTAATCTTCGAGAGCTACACATTCATCATTTTTACATAGAAGAACAAGAAGCTTACATTCCACTCTATTGTGAAGCTGAAAAACAATAGAATTTTATTAGTTGAATTGTCTGGTGTCCATTCTTTCACTTCACTGCAACCACTTTCTCACTATCCACGGCTCCAGGATTTGACATTAGATAGGAAGATAGAGGAACTGCCTACAGACATGCACGCAACCTTGCTGGTTTTTTGTGTTTCCAGGATGACCCGATGCCTAAGTTACCGAACCTGTTAAAGTCTTGAATTGTTGTTTCATTCTTACCACGGAAAGAAAATGATATGCAGGGAATAGGGTTTTCGTCAGCTTGAAAGTTTAGAAATTATTGAACTACTTTATGAAATGGAGGAATTGGTAGTAAAGGAAGGAGGTATGCCAATGCTTAAGAGTCTGGAGATCAAACCAAAGAACTTCAACCTGAGAATTCCAAAAAGATTGAGGTCAATCCCTGTGCCAACTAGGAGATATTTGACTCGATGTTACACTCGTTTCTGATTTAATATTTAAAAGGGCAATACTAAATGAATCTCACAAACCCAAGTCCCAACGTGACAATTGATAACTGGTTTTTGATGAATTTTTCTTTTGTTGAGTTTATCTTAAACTAATTATCAGTTGTCACGTTAAGTTTGTGAAAAAAAATTTGTAAGATTCTTTTGTCAACCTATTTTTTTTTTTGTATTTAAAATGGAAGATGTCGCATTATTTGGTTTGCAAATTTTATACATAATAATAAAATAAGATTTTGTATGTATAGTATGAGATAATTATCAAGTATACATTTCCAGAGATAAAGTTCGAAGATCATATTCACTCTCGTACAGTTATATCTGAGGATTTCGTAAATTTATTACGTGATGATTTTATTAAAAAAACCGAAACTGTAGCATTTATTTTACTCGAGTGAGTGGGATCTCTAACAATGACATGATTACAATTATTGAGATCTTCAAAGATGATTGGGAACTTTTAANACTTAAAGTATTTGACGATAACAATCATAGACATCAGAAATCTTCTACCATCCACTGTCAACTTAGGGAGACTTTAAACTCTGGACTTGTACTCTTACAATTGCACCCTCAAGCTGCCAATTGGAATTGAAAAATTGCAAGAGTAAAGACATTTCATCAGAACTTTTGAAGGGCCTCTACCAATAGACAATTTGACAAACCTTCAGACTCTAAAGTTCGTAAGCAGTAAAGTTCACCATCCTGAAAAGCTGGTTAATCTTCGAGAGCTGCACATTCAGCATTTTTAGATAGAAGAACAAGAAGCATTCACATTCGACTCTATTACGAAGCTGAAAAACATTAGAATTTATTAGTTGAACTGTCTGGTGTCCATCCTTTCACTTCACTACAACCACTTTCTCACTGTCCATGGCTCTAGGATTTGACATTAGATGGGAAGATAGAGGAATTGCCTACGGACATGCACACAATCTTGCCCCTTTTTTGTCGAATCTCTAGGATGCCCCATGCCTAAGTTAGAGAAGTTATCAAACCTGGTAGGTCTTGGATTGTTGTTTCATTCTTACCATGGAAAGAAAATGATATGCAGGGAAAAGGGTTTTCCTCAGCTTGAAAGTTAAGAAATTATTGAGCTTCTATTTGAAGTGGAGGAATTGATAGTAGAGGAAGGAGGTATGCGAATGCTTAAGAGTGTGGAGATCAATCCCTCGGCCAACTAGGAGATATTTGACTCAATGTTACACTCGTTTCTGATTTAATATTTAATATGTGTTGAAAGATGCCACTTTACTTTGTATGAAACTTTATGTGTAATAATTGATACTCTTATCTTATATGACTACAATTTTATTACAAGACTTTGTATGCATATTATGAGATTAGACCTAGCAAAACGGGTTTGTACCCGCGGTCGACCTGTACTCGCTCAAAAAATATAGGGTATGGGTCCTCCCTTATAGACCCGTACCCGGCCTTGCCCCTTTTTCTAGCGGGTGGGTCGGTTAAACCCACGGGTGCCCACATAAATTAAAAAAAAAAAATCCTAAAACAATCTACAGACATAGTCACGCACGATTTAGGGATTTAGGGATTTCTTTTTGGTGAGACTGATTCCTAAACTTTATCTTCCTCATTCTCACATTTCTACAGACACAGTCATTGTTGATGNTTGATAGGGTGGAGGAGAAAGTTGGTGTGGTAGAGGAGAAAGTTGGTGGGGTATTAAAAGTGGTTGAAGTGCAACCTCAGCATAGAAGAAAGAGCCAAAAGAGTAAGTACGTAAAATCTCCTTACACAACAGTAACGTATGGAAAGAAGAGGAGAACGAAGAAAAAAAATGAGAAAGTCCGTGAAAGTGGAGAAGCGGAGGAAGTGTGGAAGTGAAAACGAAAGAATTAAAGGTTGATTTGTATAGGCCAATAGATGAGGAAAAGAAAAAACTATTCTATGTCTATTATAATGAGAAAAGAAGTGATGATTGTGTGAAGTGCAAGACCAGGGATTATCCTTGGGAGTGGTTTGAAAAGATGTTGAAAATGGGCAGGTGGCTTGACGACTCAGTGAGTTATTTTCCCATATTTTTCTTTATTTTTGCTTATGTTTTCCATGAGGTATTGTATACTGAATCGCTTAAGTGATCTGTTTTTTTTTAAGAGGTCGCTTAAGCGATCTGCAATCTGTTAAAAAAAAAGAACAGATTGCTTAAGAAAAAATAGTTCTACGATGTTTGAATAGACACTTATATGTTGTTTTGATTTGATGCAACACATTGATGAGATATTGGCATTTATAAGGTTGCAATAGAGCAGTAATGGTAATATTTTGTATCCGCATTGTGCCATCACTGATGTGTCCTTTGGCTAAAGCCTAGTAAGTATATATGAGGTGTTAATTAAAAAGGCCAATGGTGGAGGTGCAACAAGGGGAGGCAAGTGGAAATGAATGGTCGTAGAGGACTTTGATGGTGTTCTTGCTGATTTTCGTTTTGATGAGAGGATGATGTAGTATGTACGGGGGGAAAGGCTCAACTATGGCAATGGTTGGGTAAATGTGTAAATAGTATACTGCATCGTGAACATCAAGGATATGCATTGGATAACTGTCGTTTGGCTATTGGAGGAGGGCTTGCTACAGATCCTTGATTGCAACCCAAGTATTTGTCGGGAGACACAGTTGGACACGGAGATGCAACCGTTGTGTACATTGTTCCCACGACTATTGCGAGACAGCATGATGTTTCAGCACTTAGGTGATGAACTACTAACAAGAAAGTGGCCACACAAGCGCGTTTTTGTCCCGACAAATGACGCGAGGTAAATTTTGTATAAAACTTACATAATACAATTGTTATATAAGTTGATTCTAATACTAATGTCTTCTTATATTGTATTGTTGATTGTGGGGCATATGCACTAAATTTTATTGAGTTTGACATGATCAACACCCTAATGGACAGCTTGAATGACAATACAATGAGCAACTTTTGGGAGTGCTTGGCTGTTGAGTGCTTCCACAGGCATATGGATCCCTTAGTTACTATGGAAGGTATGCTTGTGATCACTAATCTATACTAGTTCTTAATGTACCACTTCTTTTACTTTGTGTTTGTTGGTGATGTTGTAGGCATGGATCATTGAGTAATTGGTTGGCGTTGTCGGCCAAGTCTAATGTTGTTTTCATTATAATGCTTTTTCATTATTAATACAAATTTTGCTGATGGCTGTTAGGATTGCGAAGCACGCCATGAAAATTATCAACCTTTTGACTGACCAGGACCCAATCCAAGTCATTGTTGATGCTATCATCAACAGGAACGGAAGTTGGACTTAGAGTTTTGTAGTTTATGTAAATTGCATTTCTTATATGGATAATTGGATTAGCTAGTGTTGTTAAGTGTCAGTCTGTTGATAATTGGGTTGTGGTGCATTAATAGATGTTATGTATGTTTTGTTGCCAAGGCCAAGGTTGGATAATGTTGAAAGGGGTGCTGTAGAAGAAGACGAAGAGGTTGTTGTTGCTGTTGCTTATGCTGAAGGGTTGCTAGATAATTTTGGAGGATGGGGAAGTGGCTGAAGACAATGATGAAGAGGGAGGATGGAGGCTGTCGACGCTACTATTATTTTGGGTTGCTTTAGGTCATTTATTTCTTGTTTATAAAGTTGTATTTTCATGTAATTGACACATTTTAGATTTATAAAAGAGTAATTAAGTATTTCTTTCTTTTTTTGACTTTGAGTTTATTTAGTAATCTAGTTAAATGGAATTTGTATGCGTTGATGCAAATAGGTTGTCAAATTGAGGAGAAAATATGGAATTAATGTGTTGATGCAATTAGGTTGTCAAATTGAGGAGAAAAGATGGAATTAATATGTGTTGGTGGTATTAGGTTGTCAAATTGAGGAGAAAAGATGCAATTAGGTTGTCAAATTGAGGAGAAAAGATGGAATTAATATGTGTTGGTGGTATTAGGTTGTCAAATTGAGGATAAAAGCTGGAATTAATATGATCGCTTAAGCGACAACAGATATCGCTTAAGTGATCACAGGTTACCTTTACTGGATCGCTTAAGCGATATCTGAAATCGCTTAACTGATCGTGGGCTTAGGATGATTTTGATTGTGTCTTGGCCATGGTTGCTTAAGAGATTCAGGGTATTGCTTGAGCGACGAAGGCTAAATATACTGAATCGCTTAAGTGATACCTAACATCGCTTAAGTGATCGTGCACTTGGGGATGATCTTAACAATGCCTTAGCCTTGATCGCTTAAGCAATTTAGGGTATCACTTAAGCGACGAAGCCTAAACATAATAGATCACTTAAGCGAGACCTTACATCTCTTAAGCGATCATGCACTTGGGGATGATCTTGATACTGCCTTCGCTTTGATCACTTAAGTGATTTATGGTATCGCTTAAGCGACGAAGGCTAAATATATCGGATCGCTTAAGCGAGCCCTAACATCGCTTAAGTGATCGTGCACTTAAGGATGATTTTGACACTTCCTTGGCCTTGATCGCTTAAGCAATTTAGATATCGCTTAAACGACGAAGGTTTATGTATACAAAATCACTTAAGCGAGACCTGACATCGCTTAAGCGATCGTGTAATTGAGGATGATTTTGACAATGATTGGCCTTGCTTGCTTAAGCGATTTCGGACATTGCTTAAGCAACGAAGGCGTATATATACTGGATCGCTTATGCAAGAGCTTCATCGTTTAAGCGATCTTTTTTTTTTTTTATGGATTATTTAACAACCCCATATTAATTAATGTTAATGTTAACTTGGGATGTTCACAACATCACAAGATTCGGGAGAAAAAAAGCAAATTAGCCTTGAT
This sequence comes from Pistacia vera, assembly GCF_008641045.1. Classification (NCBI taxonomy): domain Eukaryota; kingdom Viridiplantae; phylum Streptophyta; class Magnoliopsida; order Sapindales; family Anacardiaceae; genus Pistacia; species Pistacia vera. Next base: position 27,581 of record NW_022195175.1, on the reverse strand, counting down.
CGCTTAAGCGACATCGGTTATTAACACATATTAAGGCCATTTAAGAAGAGTATTAACATTAATTTAAACCTCGGACATTCACAACATCAAAATATAATAGCTACGATATGTGATGTACAGCCATATGATACATGGAGGAATGTCATAGCACACTAGAGTGACATGTTAGTAGAAACGTACCTTATTTCACAAATATGGATGATTATGATTTTGTATATAGAGCTGACCCACAATACGAAATATAATTTCTCACTCAAACGTTCACAATATCAAAAGATTGAGGAGAATAGAAGAAAATTGGCCTTGGTTACTTAAGTGACGTAGGATATCCCTTAAGTGATCATGGCTTATGTATACCGGGTCGCTTAAGCGAGATCTGACATCACTTAGGCGATGGTGTATTTGAGAATGATTATTCTAAGTACAAAAGGAAATTAGCCTTGATCGCTTAAACGATGTAGCCTCTTTCTTAAGTGATCTTGTACAGATAAGTCGTGATCACTTAAGCGATATACAACGTTGCTTAAGAGACCAAGGCCAATTTCCTTTGTGTTGGACTATTCACTCTTAAATTCAAGATTGCTTAAGCAATGTAGTCTCTCATTTAAGTGATTTTGTACAGATAACACGTGATCGCTTAAGTGATATCCAACATCGCTTAAGCAACCAAGACCAATTTTCTTTGTACTTAACGTTTCCTTCTAAAATTCAAGATCGCTTTAGCGATGTAATATATCGCTTAAGCAATCCTGTATTGATAAGCCGTGATCACTTAATCGATTTTCAATGTCACTTAATCGTCTTAGGCCAATTCTTTTTGTACTTAACCTTTCCTTCTAAAATTCAAGATCGCTTAAGCGATGTAAGCTCTCGCTTAAGCGATTCTGTATAGGTAAGCTGTGATCGCTGAAGCGATAGCCGACGACGCTTAAGTGACTAAGGCCAATTAAAAAAACATAAAACTTTTTAGGTAAGATTTTTTAATAAATTTGAATGAACTTGTGCAATGTTGAATAATTAATCCATGTTTTGGAGATGGAGAAAGAAGAGGAGAGTGAGTGAGCAAGGGCAATGAAGAAAACAACACTCTCTTGTAATATGTGCTTCAATAAGACAATAACCACTCGAAAGAATACTATTTGTGTAGAAAGTCTTGCACATTTATAGGTTACAACTGTTGTGTTGAAAAACTTATTGTGATAACAAAAGTTGCAGTTGCTGTTCATAGTCAAAAAGTTTCTAAAAAATCCTGGCACTCTCTCAGTCTACAGAGTGCAAAGCAGAAGGTTGCAGAGTTCAATGTTATATAAATATTATATATTATTTTCTTGCTAAGAACTGATGTGAAAAATTCATATTTATACATTTTCTTGCCTCACAATAACAACAACAAGTAAGTAACTACAAGCATCCTTAATATCATCTATTCAAAACTTCAAACAAAAAGATATCCAATTGTCAACACAAAAAATTCATAACAACAAGTCTTCAACGGTTGGCCTTGTCAACTCTCTTGATTCACTAATAAATCTTCAACGGTTGGCCTTGGCAACTCTCTCGATTTCATCATTCTTCTTGATGGCATAGCTGGAAATACAAGGACATAAAATCAGTTTAATGCACCACAAAAGATTGACACACAACTAAGAGAAACTAGCGAACAAATAAACGGAACAGCATCTAAGTGTCTATTACCAGTTAAATGGAGGAGCGTTAATAAGTTCATCAGATGTCTTAAGCGATCTGGTGTTCACCATATTTGATCTGAGTAGCAGATCGCTTAAGTGATCTACTATTGCTTAAGCGATCTACTGTTATCTGCAGATTTGAACAGTAGATCGCTTAAGCAATCTGATAACGGCAAGTTGCTTTCTTGCTTGCTTTTGATAGATTTGAAACTAATTTTCTTAATCTGCATATGATCAATTCTAGCAACTGCTTTTCTTGTGGCCAAGTTGCTTGCAAATTGAGCACTTATTCATCCTCCAAGGAACCTTACAGGCTAATGGAATACATTTAACTCTTTTTCTCCCTTTTTCTGTCTTCTTGAATGGGGGATGAATGATAATTTCAAGCAACTCTAGTGGCACCACTTACTGCTCTTCTGGAGGAACTGAATATATCGTTTTTGAATAAGCTAGCATGTAGTGGTTTGCCATAAGCAAAGTTCTGTGTAAATTCTTGAACCAAAATCTGGCTTGCATTGGTGTTTCAGTGCTGTTAGTACATGAGGACAAGGTAAACGTTGAATGTCAAGCACTTTACAATTGCAAGTTTTACTAAGAAAGTTAACTAGGGCATCCGAACCATAGCCGTGCATGGTGAAGCCATGCATGGTGAACTCTTAAGCATTGAAAGGATAGGTAAACAGTGCATTTGACAATTCCATACGTTCTCCCAATAATTTTTCAGCCGATGGAACAATGGTTGTGGTGAAATTATCTGACTCTGTATGACGCTTATGGAACCACCGTGACAATCTCTTCTAGATTGCATTAAAAAGGGCAACAATTGGAAACTCCCTTTCTATTCACAACTTCGAATTTATGGACTCAACTATGTTCGTGGTCATGACATCGAACCTTTTCCCAGGAAAGTAAGCTCTACTCCATTGCTCGAAACCAACATCATGCTCAAGATACTTAGCAATTTTATCATCCTTCATTCGGATTTGCCGGAAGTGCTATTTGAACTCATCAATTCGATAAGCTTTTGTTGCCATGTAGTATGTTTGAAGGAGGCTAGCACACTTAAACTTTTGTTTTATGTTCTTGCCAAGGTGCCTCATACAGAGTCCGTGATGTGCTAGAGGGTAAATAGTGGCAATCCTCTTTTTTATAGAGTTGTGCCTATAGGATATTATGCACAACTCGTCACTATCAGGCACTATTGTAAGTAATTGCTAAAAAAACCAAGTCCACGACTTGTCGTTCTTAGAGTCAACTACACACCATGCAATAGGATATGTGTGATTCTAGTAGTCATGTGCAGTGGCCACCAACAATGTACCTCCATACTTTCCCGTCAAAAAGCAACCATCAATAGCCAACACCTTTCTCATGTTTACAAACCCCTTATAGCAGCACCGTAAGCAACAAAAAAAATATTTAGACCTCATATTCCTATCCCATTTCAAAGTCGTCTTGCTACCTTGGTTTGTCAACTCAAGCATATAACAGTATGCTTCTAATACTGCATACCTGTGCTCTGGCATGCCTCTCACAAAATCTTGTGCATGTTGTATCCCTTTCTAGCATTTCCAATAACTAACATCATGATAATCCCAGGATTATACTATTTTCTTTATGATTTTTGTAGGATTTCGGATGCTTCTTATGAAGTTTTGTGCCTGAATTATTACTTAATTTTGCATATTTTACGTTTCAGGCCAAAATATACGATTGGAGCAAAACCGAGCAAAAATGAGTTTTAGGACCTAGAATCTAGCGAAATTCATAAGATCGGGGGAATTTGATGCTGATTGGAAGCACCCTTGGAGTTTATTCCTATTGGGGATCATGAAGATCGAAGATTCAAGCAAAGAAGCAAGCGGAAGGTAGTTTTGTAAATTCAGCAAAGAAGATCAGGAGTTCACCACGACAAGGTTTTCTATTCGCCACGACAAGCTAGCCTCTAGACTCATGGATCAGCAGAATTCAATTTGATGCCACGGCGAGATTTTTCTTCATCATGGCGAAAACTGCATTTTTAAGTTTATGTAAAACACTGCATTTTTCTATTATTTGTAACGCCCCGCTTGAGGTACGTTGTTATTGTTTCCTCTTTTGCCCTTAATCGAGTTGGTTTTGTTATTAATTGTTTGATTGAGTGTTGTGTTGATGTTTGCCCTGAAAATTGGTTGAAAACAGAAGAAGTTCAGTCTGCCGTTCTTCGCCGGGGCGAAGAAGAAGCTTCGCCGCGGCGAAGATGTGTTGACAAACAAGGGAACTCGTTGAAGTTTCGCCGCGGCGACAAGGTTTCTTTCGCGCGGCGACGGGCCAATTAAGATTGATTGAGTTTTAGATATTTTCTTCCTTAAGGACAATTTGACCTTTCTACCCTAATAGCAGGAAAAGTGGGGAGTTAATTGTAGGATTTTTCATGGAGAATAGGTTGAGATGGGTGTGAGTTTGTAATGAATCAAAGGATATGGATGGAATTCCCAAAGTAGAACAAGGGCAAAATGGAATGATGTGTTAATATTTCATTAAAAGGAATTAGATCAAGAAACCCCTCATTTTCTTCTTCTCAACGTGACTCTCCATTCTTCTCCTCTCAACTTCTCTTTTCTTTTGATCAAGGATTTCCAGGGATTTTTGAAGGATTTGGGGTAGAAAAGCAACCTAAGGCTTCCTAAGGTAAGTGATTTCTCCTTAAGTTGTGATATTTGTGAGTTTTTAGTCCATTTGTGTGTGAGGGTTTTCATTCTTTTGGCTAAGATTTGGGAGAAGTCAAGCTAATCAAGTGAAAGGAAGAGTTGTGAAGTCTCTCCTTAACAAGTAGTAAAAACCCAACCCAAGTTGAGATTTATGTTTTTCTTGATTAGGGTTTTGATAAAGAATGCATGTATGTGATGTGCATGTAACATAGCATGTATGAAGATTAATAGAGATTTCTATGCTTTGTGATTGTTTATACCTTGCAAATTTGAGAAATGGGTTGTTGGTTTGGCAAGGTAGTTGAGATGGAATTTAAGGGGTATTATGTATTCCCTTTTTGGAAGTTTTTTCTATGGCAGGTTTTGTGACTTTGTGAAGGGTTTTTCCCCATTTTGGATGGTTAAGAAAGTTTTAGAATTATGGCTATGATAGAGTTTTGTAGTGCCATGAGTTGTTTGATGAAATGCCTAATAGAGGTTTGAGTGTAGAAATGAACCTTAATTCTTGCAACATTGCATGTTGGCATCTCATAGTGCATTGGTGAAGATGAACCTCCATAGGCACTTTGTACATGAAAAGTGACCTAAGAAAGTGTAAGGAAATGGTTATGCAATTACCCTATGAGTAGAGAGCTTAGTGGGTAAAATTACCTCTAAGAGTAGAGAGCATTGAAAAAATGCTACATAGAATGAATTAGAAGAGTAGAAGAGTAGTATAGTTGGGATGATGCTTTGTGATCATCACCCGACCGTTTATGGGAATCGATTGATGCTTGGTGATCATCATCCGAGTAGCCCTTAGAGTGATGGGTCGATGCTTTGTGATCGTCACCCGATATAGTAGAAATGGTAGATGCTTTGTGACCGCTACCCGTTCAGTGATAGATAAGTAGGTTGATGCTTGTGATCATCATCCGCATTTATTAGAAACGTGTTATGCTTTGTGACCATCACCCGATAGTGACTAGAGACGGGTAAATGCTTAGTGATCGTTACCACAAATTCATGAGGAACGGGTAGGCGCTAGGTGTCTCCACCCGATAGTTCAGAAAGAACGAGTGGTGCTTTGTGTATCCTCACTCGGTAGTCACTAAGAATGGTTGTACTGTGTGAATCCACCCGATAGCCATAGAGAGTGAGATGGTGCTGTGATAACGCCATCCGGCCTACCTCCGTAAGATGAGGCCATGATGTTATTAGAAACAAAATAGAATCAGAGATAGCATAAGGAAAGAATTAAGATATTCATACGGGACAGACAGATAGAGAGTTTTACTTACTGGCATTATTTTGTGCTCACCCCGTTATTTTCCTTTGTGGATGCAGGTTCTAGATGATGTTTGCGGTCGGAGGGCGTCGGCAAGCAATGAGGAATAGCTACACTGTTTCCCCTGTTTTGTCTTTTAAAATACATTTTTTGTAAACAGTACTCTTTATGTTATAAAGACACATGTGTTGTAATAAAAAAAACTTTGGGCCCACTTTTCTATTGTTATTATGCAGCTTGTACAGTTTTCAGTAGTGTTACATTTTTGGTACCGAGCAAAGATTTTGGGATTGAACAGTGTACTATTCCCATTGCCACGACGTCCTATACCGACCGTGGGTGAGTAATTCTTTCCTTATAGTAATTGTCTCTTGAGTTCATTAGTGTGATCATTTTGTAGATGAGCGTAGTTATCGAAATGCGGTTAAGAGTGTTGGTATGAAGGAGAACCTTCTAACCCACCAGAGTCTACGCCCCCTCCCTTGGATGAAGCTAGAATCCGGGAATTATCAGCAAGTTATGGCTGAAACTCAGGGGAGAGTTGTACCCCCGTACAGACACCACCGCCAGTTATGCCTGTCGAAAGAGGGCAAACGTTACCTCCCCAGTACCGAACAGAGTTGAACCGATCTACGTGTCTTTCTAGTCAGCATCAACCCTCAAGTTTAAGGGTACTACAGATCCAGTGATAGCAGAAGAGTGGCTTGGGTCAGTAGAGCGAGCCACAGGTTTATTTCCCATGTCAGACCGGAGAAGATCCGTTATGGCGAGTTTCTTTGTTTCGTGGGTGCCCGAATTTGGTGGGAAAATGGAAGAAACTCATGACACGACAGTGATGACGTGGGGAGAGTTTAGGCAAGAGTTTTAGGCTGAGTATAGAACAAGGACCAAGTTCATGAGAAGGTCAAGATTTATCAGTCTACAGCAAGGGTCAAGCGCTGTGAAAGAGTACTCAGTAAAGTTCAACGCTCTTGCAAGGTTTGCACCGAGATAGTTAGTACTCCGTCCTTGAGAAGGGATAGTTTGTGCATGGATTGAAGCCGGAGATAGCCCGGATATTATGACAAGCTCCAACCCTCCTCGAATTACAGTGAGGCCTTGGGCGGGCAATAAGGCGGAGATTTTTGAGAATAAAATCTTCCCCGTAGGATCCTCGACAGGAGGACCAAAGGCGCTACCCTCTACTCCCCAAGAGAGAAGCATGAGGGTTTAAGAGGCAAAAAATGAGAATCAGAAGAAAAGTTTCAGTATAACCAGAATAAAGAGTGGAAGAATAAACGACCTCTGACAGAGGGGTTTCCTCCTTGCCCTAAATGTGGGAAGAATCACCCAGGAGAGTGTCTGAGGGATCAGAGAGTGTGCTATAGGTGCCGACAGCCAGGGCACATGATGAGAGATTGTAAAGCTCCTCTTCCACCAACCACCCAGGGTATGGGAGGTACTGGCGAATGCCAGAGTGTTTACCTGTGGCACAGGGTGAAGCAGAGGCCAGTCCATCAGCCGTTACTGGTCAGTTATTATTTCATCAGTCCCTTTATATGCTTTAATTGATTCAGTCTACCCATTCGTTTAATATCTTACGGGATGCTTGAAGAGTGGGTTTGAAACCTACTAGAACGACACAACCCATTAAGATAGAATTACCCGATGGGGTTAGTGTTGTGACTCAAGAGTTTTGTTAAGAGAGTCCTTAGTGACCAGGGTAGAGTTAATCGTTGACTTAATAGTTTTCGATATGCCGCATTTTGATGTAATTCTGGTATGGACTTCCTAGGAAGATATGTAAGATTGACTGTCGAAAAAGAAGCGAGGTTTAACCTCGATTGTGGAGATAAGTTTGTTTTGGAGAAGGCCAACAGTTAAGCATGCTGATTAGTAGTGTGAAAGCCAGGAAGATGTTGAGAAAGGGGTGTCCGGGTATGTGCCCATTAGTGCAGAGTGGTGAGTTCCACATTAGAGATTCAGAGGGTGCCAGTCAGTTCGAGACTTTCTAGATGTGTTTCCGGACAGTTACCGTTTTGCCTCAAGAGAGGGAGGTAGAATTTAGTATCGAACTAGCACCCGGACAGCACCAATATCTAAAGCCCCTTATCGAATGGCCCCAGCTGAGCTCCAAGAACTAAGAAGCAACTCCAAGAGCTTTTAGATAAGGCTTTATCGACCGAGTCATTCTCCTTGGGGAGCTCCAATCCTGTTTGTGAAAAAGAAGGAGGATCACTAAGGATGTGTATTGATTATAGGGAGCTGATAAGTTACAGTGAAGAATAAGTACCCGCTAACCCCGGAAGATACCTTTTTGATCAGTTGAAAGGAGCGGCAGTGTTCTCCAAAATTGATTTGAGGTCCGGGTATCATCAGGTACGAGTGGTTGAGCAAGATGTGGCTAAGACTGCCTTTCGTACAGATATGGGCATTATAATTTGTATGATGCCTTTGGTTTGACTAATGCCCCAGCAGTTTTTTATGGACCTGAAACAGGGTATTTCATGAGTATTTAGATCGTTCATTGTTGTCTTCATTGACGACATTCTGATTTACTCAAAGTCAAGAGAAGAAACTGAGAAAACACTTGAGATTAGTATTGCAACGGCTGAGAGAAAAGAGTTGTGGGTGCAAATTTTCCAAGTGTGAGTTTTGGCTGACCAAGTGATATTCCTGGGTCATACCGTATCAAGGGGGATTTCGTAGATCCAGTAAAGTGCAGGCAATCCTAGAATGGCAGAAGCCGAGAACAGTGAAGGAAATCAGATTTCCTAGGCTTAGCAGCTACTACCGCGATTTGTAGCGGATTCGCCCAGTTGGCTAAAACCGTTGAGCTCTTACCAAACAGAAGACTCCTTTTATCTGGTCAGCAGCTTGTGAAGAAAGTTTCAAGAGTTGAAGAAGGTTAACATCAGCTCCTATACTAGTGTTACCACAGGAGGGTGTAGATTATGACGTTTATACAGAGCCTCTTTGCAGGGACTTGGTGCTGTGTTATGCATTGGGTAGGGTTATAGCTTATGCTTCTCGTCAATTGAAAGAGTACGAGACCAGATACCCTACGCATGACTTAAGATTGGCAGCCGTGGTCTTCGCCTTAAAGATTTGGAGGCATTACCTTTATGGGTGTGAAGAGTAATATCTACACCGATCATAAGAGTCTAAAGTACTCTTCACCCAAAAGGAGTTGAATAGAGGCAGAGAAGTGGTTAGAGCTGGTCAAGGATTTTGATTGTGAGATCAAATATCAACCAGGGAAAGCCAATGTGGTAGCCGATGCCTTGAGTAGAAAAGCCCATGTTTTCCGGCTTACCAAACAGAAGAGTTAATGAAGAATTGTCTAAGGAACAATAGAGGTGGTTCCGGGAAGAATTGCCAGCCTTGTGGTACAATCCTCTTTACTAAGGAAATTAGAGAAAAGCCAATGGATGAGTTGGTGTCAGAAAATAGTTCAGCAAGTTCTTGAGGGCAAGACATCAGTTCTTTGTGAGAGATGGTGTCCTCTATTTTAGAAATCGTTGTGTATACCTCCAATTGAGGAGTTAAAACAGAAAATTCTTATGGAGGCTCATGACACACCGTACAACCGCTCATCCGAGTCAACCAAGATGTATCAGGATATTAAGAAAGGCTATTGTGGTCGGTATGAAGAAAGACATTGCAGAGTTTTTGGCAAATGTCTAACTTGCCAGCAGGTGAAAGCAAACACCAACGGCCGTCAGGTGCTTCAACCATTGAGTATTCCGGAGTGGAAATGGGAGAGCATTTCAATGGATTTTATCCACGGGTCTTCCCAGCAGTGCAAAAAGGGTGTAAGCATATGGGTGATTGTGGATAGATAACCAAGTCACCCCATTTTCTCCCAGTAAAGGAGTACCACTACAGATCAATTGGCTCAGATTTACCTCAAGGAGATAGTCAGATTGCATGGTGTGCCCAAGACTATAGTGTCAGATAGAGATTCCAGTTTGTTTCAGCCTTCTGGACAAGTTTACAGAGGAGTTTGGGTACCCGTTTAGCATTCAGTACTGCCTATCATCCTCAACAGATGGCCAAACTGAGAGAACGAATCAGTGTTTGAGGATATGTTGAAGCCTGTTGATGGATTATAGAGTATCCTGGCATGAGAATGTTACCCTTAGTGGAATTTGCCTACAATACAGTTATCTCTACAATTAGAATGGCGCCTTACGAGGCTTGTATGGTAGACGGTGTAGGGTCCTCCGCTTCATTGGGATGAAGTAGCCGAAAGATGAGTTGAGTACTGCTCTTGGGCCAGAGATTACTCAGAAACTAGTAGAAGATGTGAAGTTAATCAGAATAGAATGAAGCAAGCCCAAGATCGACAGAAGAGTTATGCCGACTTGAAGAGGAAAGAGGTAGAATTCCAAGTGGGGCGACAAAGTGTTTCGAAAGTTTCCATCTACAAGCGAGTAATGCGCTTCGGAAGCAAGGGAAGTTAGTACCGGAGGTATATAGATCCTTTTGAGATCTTACAACGATAGTAAAGGTGGCTTACAGTTGGCACTACCACCTAGTATGGACAGGGTACACGATGTCTTCCATGTCTCGATGCTACGAAATATGTAAGTGATCCCCTCCACGTTCTGAGCGTAGAAGACTTTGAAGTAACAGAGAATCTAGTATATGAAGAACGTCCAGTTCAGATTTTAGATCGAAGGTTAAAGAACTTCGGACAATAGTGTTCCGCTAGTGAAGGTCCTTGGAGGAATCACAAGTGGAAGAGGCCACTTGGAAGTAGAACAGACATGCAGAATCGTTTCCCAGAGTTATTTGCATGATTTCGGGGACGAATTCTTTTAAGGGGGGGAAATTTGTAACGCCCCGCTTGAGGTACGTTGTTATTGTTTCCTCTTTTGCCCTTAATCGAGTTGGTTTTGTTATATTGTTTTGATTGAGTGTTGTGTTGATGTTTGCCCTGAAAATTGGTTGAAAACGAAGAAGTTCATCTCGCGTTCTTCGCCGGGGCGAGAAGAAGCTCTCCGCGGCGAAGATTGTTGAAAACAGGGCTAAGGAACTCCCTGGAAAGTTTCGCCGCGGCGCCGGGCCGAATTAAAGATTGATTGAGTTTTAGATATTTTCTCTCCTTAGGACAATTTGACCTTTCTACCCCTAATTAGCAGGAAAAGTGGGGAGTTATTGTAAGGATTTTTCATGAGAATAGGTTGAGATGGGGGTGAGTTTGTAATGAATCAAAGGATATGGATGGAATCCTAAAGTAGAACAAGGGCAAAATGGGAATGTGTGTTAATATTCATTAAAAGGAATTAGACAAAGAAACCCCTCATTTTCTTTCTCAACGTGACTCTCCATCTTCTCCTCTCAACTCTCTTTTCTTTTGATCAAGGATTTCAAGGGATTTTTTGAAGGATTTGGGGTAGAAAAGCACCTAAGGCTCCTAAGGTAAGGATTTCTCCTTAAGTTGTGATATTTGTGAGTTTTAGTCCATTTTAGTGTGGAGGGTTTTCATTCTTTTGGCTAAGATTTGAGGAGAAGTCAAGCTAATCAAGTGAAAGAAGAGTGTGTGAAGTCTCTCCTTAACAAGTAAGTAAAACCCAACCCAAGTTGAGATTTTATAATTTCGGATTAGGGTTTTGATAGAAATGATGCATGTATGTGATGTGCATGTAACATAGCATGTATGAAGGATTAAATAGAGATTCTAGCTTTGTGATTGTTTATACTTGCAAATTTGAGAAATGGGTTGTTGGTTTGGCAAGGTAGTTAGAGATGGAATTTAAGGGTGTATTAGTATTCCCTTTTTGGAATTGTTTTCTATGGCAGGTTTTGTGACTTTGTGAGGTTTTTCCCCTTTTGGTGGTTAAGAAAAGTTTTAGAATTATGGCTATGTAAGAGTTTGTATGCACTCTTGTTTGATGAAATGCCTAATAGAGTTTGAGTTGTGAGAAATGACCCTTAATTCTTGCAACATGCATGTTGGCATCTCATAAGTGCATTGGTGAAGATGAACCATCCATAGGCACTAGTTGTACATGGAAAGTGACCTAAGAAAGTGTAAGGAAATGGTTTGCATTACCCTAGAGTAAGAGGCTTAGTGGGTAAAATTACTCTAAGAGTAGAGAGCATTGAAAAAATGCTACATAGAATGAATTAAATGTAGAAAGTGTATAGTTGGGATTATGCTTTGTGATCATCACCCGACCGTTATGGATACGGATTGATGCTTGGTGATGCATCATCCGAGTGGCCCTTAATGAGTGGGGTTCGATGCTTTGTGATCGTCAACCCGATGAGTAGTAGAATGGGTAGATGCTTTGTACCGGCTACCGGGTCCAGTGATAGATAAGTAGTGTTGATGCTTTTTTATCCTCATCCGCATTTAGTAGAAACGGGTTGATGCTTTGTGACCATCACACGATAGTGACTAGAGACGGGTAATGCTTGAGTGGGATCGTTACCTCAAAATTCGAGGAACGGTTAGGCGCTAGTGATCATCCACCCGATAGTTAGAAAGAACCGACGGGTGCTTTGGTGTCCTCCACTCGGTAGTCACTAAGAATGTTTGGACTGGTGAATTCCACCCGATAGCCATAGAGATTAGATGGTTGCTGGTACGCCTCACGTCCGTACCCTCCGAGCGAAGAGCCATAGATGTGTATTTAAACAAATAGAAATCACAAGCTAGATAAGGAAAGAATTAAGAGTTTATTCATACGGGGACAGACAGATAGAGAGTTTTACTTACTGAGCATTATTTTGTGCTCACCCCGTTATTTTCCTTTGTGGATGCAGGTTCTAGATGATGTTGCGGTCGGAGGGGCGTCGGCAAGCAATGAGGAATAGCTACACTGTTTCCCCTGTTTTGTCTTTTAAAATACATTTTTGTAAACAGTACTCTTTATGTATAAAAGACACATGTGTTGTAATGAAAAGAAAACTTTGGGCCCAACTTTTCTATTGTTATTATGCATGCATTGTACAGTTTTCAGTAGGTGTTACATTATTGTATTAGTTTCTAGGGTTTTGCCGACTATTTAAAAGTGAGTTATCTCATTTTGAGAAAAGGAGGTCGACATTTAGGCAAAGGGAAGAGGAAAAAGGGATTTAAAGAGTTTGGGTCTCCAAATTAGGGAAGATTCTATTTCTCTTTCAATTTCTAACATGTTGAACTCTATATTTACAGTTTATGTGATGTTTTTCTTTCTATTGAACATGAACTAACTCATTTTTGGATTAGGGTTTTGATGTAACTTGGATTACAATGGTTTAGTCTATAAATTTATGTTGTTATTGAATTCTATTGCTTGGACTATGTGTTCATTCTTGTACTTAATGCAATTGGATGTTGGGTTTTTGATTCAATTGAATGTTGAGCATGATGAGACTGAGAAGTGATTCATGTGTTAGCTTCTTAGGGTAAACACCGTAGATTAAGTGAACGCTAGAGATAGGTTTAGTGATCTATGAAATCTTTATAGGATTCCTCTTAGCTTAATAGACTTTGAACTATTAATCTTCATTTTGTTGGGTGCGGAAGCTTTATAGGGATAAGTATGAGAATATAGCATGAGAAGGTATATTCTACAACTTAGGGAGTTCGATTTATAATTGTTGCATGTGAATTTGAAAGCAATAGAAATTGTAGATTAAATTAGAGTATCCTAGTGAAGTTGAAACCCTAACCTCTCTTGCCTTGAATTGAATTTGTGTTGATTAGTTTAGTTTTAATTTTAGTTGTTTAATATTGTGCTTTAATTTTAGCTTTACTTTCTCTCGCAAATCCAAACATTTTTGTGTTCTTCAATTAGGAAACTCGATAATTAGAACGCAATCCTCGTGGGAACGATACTCTACTTCATCATTATATTACTTTTGCGACTAGTGAACTTGCTACATATGCATGTGAATGAACACGCATCACATCGCATCCCAACTCTGTGTGCACAAATCTCTGAATTTCCTTAGGAGATGGACCTTTCCCTTCAACAAACTGACTTTTGACAAATTTTCCAATAACGTTAATGGAGGCTTGTCGATTCTCGCTTGAAATATGTCCCAACCCACATGTGTGCTCACGGGTATATGTGCTAACAATAAATTTTTCAGACTTCGCCAACCTTCTACAATAAACCTGCTACTTGCACTTTTGATCATGACATACAACCATCACTACCAATGAATTAGACTTTTTAGTGATGAACTCAAAATTACCTCTCATGACGACAAGTTTTAGTTTCCTTACCACTTCCTCCTTGTTGTCAAATAAATACCCTATGCATAAGTCTGATCCATCAGTAAAAACATGAGGTGATTCACTACTACTCTCAATTGCCACCTCTAAACCTACATAAAGGACCATAGTGTTCTCTTCCTCACAAACTACACCTTCTGCATAATTTGTATTTATAGGAATGTCTACATCTGCGGGAACATGTACGGGGTCCTCCTCGTCCACATTTTCATTTTGCCCCACATGACCAACCTTTTCTACAGTGTCTTCCTTACCACCTAAATCACCACTTATTCTTGATTTTTCAACCAAGAAATCAAAGCCCTCATAGTTAAAATTAAAACCAGCATTCTCCCCACCAACTTCCTCGTTATCCCCTTCCTTTGAATCAACTTTCAACAGTTTATCCACAAAAGAAACCCTTAAAATCGTCCTCGAACCATTATCGCCCACATCAAGCATATATAACTTCACACCTTCATTTGATTTTAATATAGCATAGGGTACCTTATAATGTTCAGGAACTCTACTTAAAACATACTTCACAACTATATCACCACGTGAGCAACTCAAATCACCTCTTCTAATTATTTCATCAATCAACTCATCAAAACTAACCTCTATTCTCACAACAATTGGTATAACTTATTTGCTCTTCCCAATCCACTTCCAGCAACTTTCTTCCTCCACCCACTCACCAAAATATTCAACATGAAAAACAACTTGTCCCATGTCTAATAATAGCTAAGTACCTATAATGCAAGAAAAAAGAAATTATTAACCGATATATTAAGGGTTGACAAATTTTAAAAAGCATATGTAGAGTCGTTTAAGCGATGTGGTGTATCACTTAAGCGATCTGGTATATCGCTTACTGGATTGCTTAAGAGATCTAGTATATCATTTAAATGATCTAGTATAAATAAGCCTAATCGTTTAAGTGAGCTTATGCCATATACCTGATCGCTTAAGCGATCTACTGCCATATACCAGACTTATAACAGATTGCTTGAGTGATCTTATGCCATATACCTAATCGCTTAAGTGATCTGCTGCATTATACCAGACTACCAGGTTGCTTAAGTGATCAATCAGATCCAAAACACATTTTCAATCATCTCCACCTATAATCGATGCTACGACCCCCAGCCACTCACAATGCAAGAAAATAATCAACAAATTTCACTCTTTGCAACTTGCATTACATCAAACATAACCTAACAACCTAAACAACTAAATCAAAATCATAACCCAAAACCTATCCATCATTAAATCCTTGTAAATCAAAATATAAAATGCAAAGAGGAGATACATATACCTGGACGAAATGTCAGGAGGAGGAGGAGGCGGATCTTTGGTGGAGAATATGTTAATGATGGAGGAAGAAGAAGGTGTTAATGGCGGAGGAAGAAGAAGATGTAGACGAAGAAGAAGATGTAGATGAAGCTAAGAAGAAACAACAGCCAGGGGAGGCAGTTCTGATGCGTTAATGGTGGGAGGGAGGAGGCAAATGAATTTGTTTTGGGTTTGTTTGCAACAATTTCGGGTTTTTAGGGACATAGTATAATTTTTAAAAGATTACCCAATACTTCATTACTCCTATTAAGCACTAATCATGTTTAATTACTCCTAATCAATAATAAGGTTGTTTAGTTAAGAGTTTAAAACTTCATAGCCTTTTAATTGAATTTGAACTTCACATGGTCTTTTAATCAAAAGCCCCTATCTTAACCAACTACTTATTAAAGGAGATAATATTAAAAGATATTATAAAAGACATTATTTCTTATTTGAGTGGGATTCTCTTGTTAATAAAGATATTCATTAGAAAGGGAAAGAAGAAATATTAACGGGAGAATCCAATCATATTTAGATTCTTAAGCTTTATCCTTTTATGAGATAATCTTCATCTTCCTATCCTTCTCTCGATCCCTAACCCTTATATGAACCTACAAAATAGAAGATACCTAAGTCGCTTATATAAATGACTCATAGTTAAAGGTTAAAGTATGTTCTAGTACTCATATTTCCTCTCTTATACAAATCTCTTATGAGTGTCTGACTGAACCGTTGCAATGTCTACACCTTAAAATTACCAAGATAATCTAGATAAACCTAAATGTGACTTTACAATTATTAAGATAATCTAGATAAATCTTAAAATTATTCCCAACAAACACAATATGTATCAAGAGCATATTTGAATTTTATAAATTTAAGAGTTTTTATGATTTCATACTTAGGGAACTCTTGACAATGGCGTATGGAGATTTTGTTTCCAAGGTCTCCTAGATCTAGTTATTATTAATATGGTCGATGTCTATGTTAGCCAAAATCAAGCAAAACTTGATCAATGGCTTGAATAAAGCAAGACTTGATCAATGGCTTGAATNAACACATATTAATTAGAGAGTCAATGATATTAATCCCTTGAGATATGATATAATAATAAAATCCTCTTTTGGTTTATGAAATAACTGAAATCACCCTACCATTAATAAATTGTTAGTGATTCCCTAAATTCTATACTTTTATAAATTAGTAAATATTATCAAGTTGCTCTCCTACCATTTATTTTAACCCTTAAAACTTAACAACAGAGATATTTTTTTTATTTGAAAACTTTAGGGGGATTTTTGTTATTATATCATACCTCAGAGGATTAATTATTAACTATTAATAACACGATATTGTATAAAAAATCAACTTAATAATCTTGCAACTACTTTTGTTATTCCACAAATACATTTAATTTTGCATAATGATCATGCAATAAATATACTAACATACCTATTTTGATTATCATATTATAAATGACTTAAATACTTCCTTACACATAAAATATCTAAGAGATATTGTCGATTTAGAGAAAAATAGTGTGGTACTTATTTAGCAAAAAAAATTTCAACATATATATATCTGACATAAATGTGCAAACACACATAATTTATACACACACTCAAAATGAAATTGTCAAAAGCATAAGTTTCAAAGTTTGACATAACTGAGTATACACAACTTTAGTGCACACACAAAACATAAGTTTGACAAAATTATTCAGCAAAATCAACTTAATAATCTTGCAACTACTTTTATTATTCCACAATACATTTAATCTTGCATAATGATCATGAAATAAATTTACTAACATGCCTATATTGATTATCATATTATAAATGACTTAAATACGTTCTTACACATAAAATATCTAAGAGATATTGTCGATTTAAAGAAAAATATGTGCTACTTACCTAGCAACATTATTGAAATGATAATATATGCTACCTAAACTATGATATTTAATGCTATCTATTATTTGTTCTAGTTATTAATATCACATTGCCTATATCTGAGAAAATTTCTTAGAAGGGTAATTATCCGATAAATTTTATAGGGGTAATTCTGTCCACGACTACCCTTTAATATCACATTTCCATAACAATGATGTCCTGAATAAATGCAAACTTCGAGCTTGCGTTTCTCTCTCTCAAGATTGCAGAATTGAAAATCTTCTTCGAAGAATTATAAAATCTTTCGAGCAAAGAGGATTTGGAGAGGTGTCTTTTCAAGGATGATAGTGATCGATGTTGTGTGGCAGAAAAAAGGATGGGAGAGTTTGAAAAGAGCCTTTTCAGATGACAGTAATGGTTGCGTGATCACATTTGGCAACATTTGAGGAATGATTCAATTCACATATCTTACTTATTAACTGTAAGCTTCAATGATTTACCTTATCAATTGAAGCTACGCTTTCTTTATCTTGGGATCTTCCCGGAAGATTATGAATTCTTTATAGAGAAAACAGTCCGATTACTGGTGGCTGAAGGTTTTATTGGAGAGGATGATGATGATCGAGTAATGGAAGAAGTGGCTAAAAATAACTTGGATGAGTTGATCAATAGAAGCTTGATTCAAATAGAAAACATGCGTCGAGGGAGAGTTGAAACATGTCGAATCCATTATCTTTCGCGGGATCGTGCTATTCAAAAAGCAAAAGAGTTAAATTTCATTCATATTTATGAACTTCTTCTCAAGCGAAATCATCGTCTTCTTGCCGACTTGTTTTTTATTCTGGAACAAGTTTCTGGTTCAAATTTGTAGTTGTCTCACGTTCCCTCTTGTTATTCGATCAAGATTAGGGCTCGTTCAACAAAATATCAACAGCTATTTGCACAAGGGCTCAGGTTGCTCAGATTCTTCATGTCGAGAATCATGGAGGATCAATTGATTCAAGTAGCTTACCCGAAGAGAAAGGGCAGTTGGTCCACTTAAAGTATTTGACGATAAGAATTACAGACATCAGAAATCTTCAACCATCCACTGTCAACTTACGAAGACTTCAAACTCTGGACTTGTACTCTTACAATTGCACCCTCAAGCTGCCAATTGGAATTGGAAAATTGTAAGAGTTGAGACATTTGATCACAACTTTTGAAGGGCCTCTGCCAATAGACAATTTGAAAAACCTTCGGACTCTAAAGTTCGTAAGCAATAAAGTTCACCATCCTGAAAAGCTGGTTAATCTTCGAGAGCTACACATTCATCATTTTGACATAGAAGAACAAGAAGCATTTACATTCCACTCTATTGTGAAGCTGAAAAACAATAGAATTTTATTAGTTGAATTGTCTGGTGTCCATTCTTTCACTTCACTGCAACCACTTTCTCACTATCCACGGCTCCAGGATTTGACATTAGATAGGAAGATAGAGGAACTGCCTACAGACATGCACGCAACCTTGCTGGTTTTTTGGGTTTCCAGGATGACCCGATGCCTAAGTTACCGAACCTGTTAAAGTCTTGAATTGTTGTTTCATTCTTACCACGGAAAGAAAATGATATGCAGGGAATAGGGTTTTCGTCAGCTTGAAAGTTTAGAAATTATTGAACTACTGTATGAAATGGAGGAATTGATAGTAGATGAGGGAGGTATGCCAATGCTTAGGAGTCTGGAGATCAAACCAAAGAACTTCAAGCTGAGAATTCCAAAAAGATTGAGGTCAATCCCTGTGCCAACTAGGAGATATTTGACTCGATGTTACACTCGTTTCTGATTTAATATTTAAAAGGGCAATACTAAATGAATCTCACAAACCCAAGTCCCAACGTGACAATTGATAACTGGTTTTTGATGAATTTTTCTTTTGTTGAGTTTATCTTAAACTAATTATCAGTTGTCACGTTAAGTTTGTGAAAAAAAATTTGTAAGATTCTTTTGTCAACCTATTTTTTTTTTTGTATTTAAAATGGAAGATGTCGCATTATTCAGTTTGCAAATTTTATACATAATAATAAAATAAGATTTTGTATGTATAGTATGAGATAAGTACCAAGTATACATTTCCAGAGATAAAGTTCGAAGATCTTATTCACTCTCGTACAGTTATATCTGTGGATTTTGTAAATTTGTTACGTGATGATTTTATTAAAAAAACCGGAACTGTAGCATTTATTTTACTCGAGTGAGTGGGATCTCTAACAATGACATGATTACAATTATTGAGATCTTCAAAGATGATTGGGAACTTTTAACGAAAATTTTGTGGAAATACGCATTGTTTTAAAACCGGACCGGAGGGCAAACCGCTTTGATGGTCGGGTCACGTTCAACCAGTTCAACCGGTTAGACCGCTGATTGAACCGGTAACATCATCACACATCATGATGACGTCAACACATTTAAAAAAAAAAAAACAAATTTGTTTTTTAGATTTCTATTTTTCAATAAGACAATAACAACTTAATTACTGTCGAACATGATTCAAAGTTCAAATTCAACAACAATCCTAACATAATTTAAGTATTTAACAACAATTCAAAGTCCAAATCCGAACATGATGTTGTATTTACATATCAAATGACAAAATACATAATAATTAATAACAAAACATTTGATGCAAGTGCTTTTTCTTTGATCCGTCTCTATGTTGATTGAGCTTCACACACTAGCATCAAAATTCATCACCATCATCATCATCATAACCATCACCACCATCTACGCAAATTTCAGTAAAAAATAGAAATCATAAGTTAAAACTTGTAATTTAATTTAAATAGATACTGAGTTACTTAAATAATTGAAACCAACCTTCTGAACTATCGGTTGAATCATAAAAAGAAGAGTGATCAGCAACTCCAGTAGAAATAGATCCTTCTCCATATAACATTTTGGCCTAAAATTATCTCAAGCTTCATGGTGAAAGTTTGGTTCATCTTGGGCTTGTTTAAAGGTTCCAGAGTTGAAACTATACAAGATTATACCCAATTCATATTTTTATATAAATCTCTCCTCTGGCCCATTCATTTCCTATATTCATTCCCTTATATCTTTGGGAAGCAATGGAGTGATCAATTAATTGTTCACGCAAATTTCTGACTACCAGTTTTCTCTTCAAGTGCTTACATGAAGAAGGGTCTTTTGAGTGACAGTGAAGAAACTCAATGCACTTAACAATTAGGATAGAAATCTAAATGTATGCTTTTAAGATATTTGTTTATCAAAACGACAACTATGTGGTTTGTGAACAAAAGAGAGAGTAATACAAAAACCATAGAAAAGTTGAGAAAAGTACAAAACAGAGGGTTTTACGTACTTCAATTGTATTCTCAAAATCTGCCAATGACTTTTTTGAACCATAGAAAAGTTGAAGTGCTTGAAAAACTTAACTTAGTGTTAAAACTTGAGTCTAAACTAATTAACGCATAAATCAATCCAACACAAACAAGATTCAAAGAAATCAAACACCAAAAATTACACACTCAATCTGTCGAATCAGAGCAATGCTTTAACCCAAGCCTAATCACTCAATAACTCTCTATAACCTGCAAGAAATCAGAGATCTATCCTAGCCTCAAGAAGGAAACGCAACCCTCTCACAAATCTGCCTAGATTACAACGAGAAAGACCCTAGCAAAAAGCCCCAAATCAATTGCTCATTCAACACACAAGAACCCTAACAATTTCAGACTAAAAAACCCGATAGCTGTACACCTTCTAGCTATGGTTTGCATTTAGGTTACGTTTGGGGCCAACCCAATACACAATGACCCTACTTCCTTTCATCAACAACCAAAAAAGCACTTTGAAATGACAACTGACTTTCACAAATTGAACCCAGCATTACAATACGAGTTGTGAACCTGGTGAGACTCAATTGAACTCATTTTTAACTTCCATGACTCAACAAATTTGGATAGTGCAACAGATTGAAAAATGTAAAGGGTGTTAACTTAAATGTAAAGGGAGCGAGGAATGGCATTACCTGGTTCGAGGAATGGAGCTATCGTTAACGAATGAAGCTGTCACCGTCGATTTCCAGCGAAGAACGGAGCTGTCATCGTCGATTTCAAAGAGTTCAAATGCGATTTGGGTGGGATTTCAGAGAGAACAGAAGACAGAGCCGAAACCGTGACACTTTTCGCAGAGAACAGAGTGTTTGCTTAAAAATTTTCGTGAGAAAAACGGAAAAAGATTGAAAGAGAAGAACTGAAGATTGAAGAAGACGAGAAAGGGGCATGACTGCATCGCTTTTAGGATTTACGGGTTGTTAATGTGGACCGGTTTTTCTCGGACCGACGGTTTACTGATATCATCCGGTTTTTAACCGGTTTAAAACGACTCAATGCATAGTAATGGGTTTGAGAGTGACCCGAACCGAACACGTGACCGGTTCACGATCCAACCAGTTGGACCGACCGATCCGATCTGATTTTTAAAACAATAGAAATACGCCAAACACCATAGCTGATCGAGTAATACTTGATTGAAACTTGAAACATCTATATAAGGTTAAGTTCATAAGATGCATTTTTTATAATTTTTAAGCCGGTAAATTAATGCGTTAAAATGGTTAAAATTGCATCTAAATTGTTTCATTTCTCAGATAAATTAAATGTAAAAGTTACCTCAAATCTAAACCATTGAGTTGATCTAAAAAGCTAAAAATTATATCCTAATTTATGTAAAAATGCGGTACCCTCAAACCTTCACCATACATGCACACATTGCTCCATAATTTTTCTTATGGCTTCAGTTTGATTGCACGAACCAGAAAAAATTTATGCTTTCAGTTCGATTACTAAATGGACAGAAATAAATCAACTAATTATGATTTGATTATATTCCACCATGTTTTCTCCAAATGTTTCTTAATGAAACACCTTAGGAGCTAGCTAACAGGGCTTGCCGAGTCAATTTAATTACCAAAAATGCTGCCCCTGGTTCATCCTACAAATACATATATAAACAATATTTCTACAAAGTTGTTTCCGGCAAGGTGACCAACAGATTAATGTAAATACTGCACTTACAATCATGGGTCCTTGTTTCGAAGGCGATCTTTCCGTTGGCCTCCGAGAATACGAGTATCTGCAGACCTCTGCTGAACGCTTGGTTAAAGAGCATACGAGTCTGGATTCTGAGACAAAGGAACCACGCCAAGAATGCAACTGGAGTGAAGAGAAGTAAACCCATAACGATTTCATAGCCACGAGCAAGTGTCCGAACTGATCCCCAGAACCCAGCTCGCTGAACTAGAGGCTTCAATGCTTGTGCAATCTGGAAAAACAAGGGTTTAAAAATGAAGGCAAAATTGAGAATCGGCATCATGAATCCGAGTCTTGGTCATACAAGAAAATATCAAGGGATGGCTTCGATTATAAAATATATTAATACAAGTAAATGAGTATGACAACGAATCCTTACCAACAACATTCCCCAACCAGTGGGCATGAAAGCAAGAATACACACAATGATGTCTTGCACGGTCATATGGGAATGCGATCAAAATGACCAGAATGGAGATGAAGTTAAAAATATCAATCCCTTGATAAGTCGAAACACAAGTTGGAAATTTGCACTGAATCTTCGCCTTCCAACGGACACAGTCTACGGAAAGAAAAAGAAAATTTAATGAGACTACAAAAATCAAAACATGCAATATATTAAGGCAATGCATATACAAAAAAAATAATAAAAAGTTATTGCACTATAAGTTGCATGATGTTGGCGATCTATAACAAATAATTTGTTCAAACAAATAAGCTGGATCACAATAAATCATTAACAACGCAGCGTCTTTTTCCCTAAATGGTTTGCACCTTCCTTGTCCCTTTTCATTAACCTTTTTTTTTTTTTTTTTTTTTCAGAAATGGTAAGCTTAGATAAAAATTTTGAATACAACTACAAAATGCATACAACTATATGAAGAATCTAGGTACTCACCTTCATCACAAACAATATGAGAAAGATCACCAGCCATGATACACCATAGACCTACGGTCAAGTGAAAAAAAGGTGTAATGTCAATGACGGTATTTATATTAGTAAGACAAGAAGTAACTGAAAGCAGAAATAAATTAAACAATTTGGAGCTGAGAATATACCAGGAAACTTTTGGTGTGCTTTGTAATTTTCAGATGATATACAAGCCCATACTGATAGATAAAAAATCTTAAAGCTAACAATATCTCAGCAATGATCCCACGCAACCCAGAATGACGAAGATGCTCTTGTTCTTCCTCCCACCATGATTCCCAACTCTTTTCTGGAGGTACACCAATACCTCCTCGGTTACTTATCCACTTATTCCAATCAGTCCAATCATCAACAATCTTTTGCCACTCGAAACCAGAAGGATTGAATAGGAACGGAGCGAAAAGCCAGGTGCCCACCATAAACCACATAGAAATTGTGATCAAGATGTAAGCAACTGCACCTCTATAAGATTGACCAAATATTTGGTACACAATAAGCAAGATCATCATCTCAATACCCTTGACAAAGTGACTACGTGAATAAAGCCTGTAGTTGTCCGCAAATTTGGCATGGAAGACCACAAACCCACGACCCGTAGGCCTATATTTTGCACCTCCATGAAGTAATGTCCTTCCGTAATAGTGAGTCTTCGTTCCAAGAGAGAAAGTGAAAAAGACTGGTGCCAATTGCAATTGCATCAGAATAAATTCACTTAGTGCAGTCCGGAAACCCCTCTCCAAGCCAATTTCCATCAACATAGGCAAGGCCATCAAAAATCCAATTTGAACAATAGATTGAGAAGCAAGAGCTACTTGAAGAGGCTTATTGTCTCGAATTGCAGGCTGAGTACTCAACCCTTCTTCAAGACCACTAAGTACAAGATAGAGACGGCCATACAGGAACACATACACAGTAAGCACAGTTATCTGTCAAAAAAAGAAAAAAAGACGTTAGTCTGGACCTTTGGAAAGCTACAAACACAAACAAGCCTGAAAAAAGTTAAAAAAAATAAATGTGCAATATACCAAAGTACTAAAGTAGAATCCAATGGTAGTGAAATAGCATGACAACATTCGGAAAAAATCAAACCGGTGTCCAAGCCGGTATATATCTCGACTCAGTGTCTGCTCCCCATTGCCATTAGCAATCTTAGCTTCAAACATAGAAATCTGATTCAAGCCGACATCCCTTCCCTTCCCAACTTGAATGTATTCATGATGGGTAACATTGCCTTCTCGAAGGGTAGAGTTGAAGCCTGCAGACACAACCAAATCACACATGTTACCGTTAAGATCCAACTATCCAAGATCGTCAACACAAACAAGCAAAGAAAGAAAAGTTCCAGAGACCAACATACCAGCAAATATGTCTTCACTCAAATTGATAACCTTGGATGCTTTACTGACACCTCCTCTAGTAAGGTGAAAGAGCCTATCAAACACATCTGGATGACCATAATGGAATCGAACCCTGCATAACCAGAAACAAGGACATAGCCAATCAGCCCAGACAAGCATAGGGAAAGAAAACGAAAGAAATAAATATTTATTAAGAAAGTGATGACCACAAATATGCCCAGAATCATTTGTTTGCGATATTATTAAATGTTTCAGCCATCAAAGATTGATCATAACATCAGTGACCCATTCAATTCATTCAAAATATCGAAGACTCGATGCTGAAGTAAAAACTTCCATTTGCTAATCTTTTTCCTCTTCAACACTGAAAATGAAATTTACTTTAACGATACCCATTCTGAAAATTTTCAGTTTTTAAACACATTGTTTTATACTAGGGTTTGTGGTAATCACTTCCAAGCATTCAGCTATATTAAGTTTTACCCAATTGTGCTATAAACATACTTGGTAAAACGTTTGAGCTGCACCAAGACGGTAAGACCATGTTTGTTTGTTGATGTTTCGATATCCTGATATGTATATGAATATATATAAATATCGTACTTACATAATGGGTGCGTTTAGTTTATTATTTTGGATAGAATTTTGTGGATAGTATTGAATAATTGAATATAGGAGTATTACGAGGTAAAATTTAAAAATTTATGAAAAAATCTCTTAAGTTTGCTAATTTAATAAATACCCCAACATATAAAATAACAAAAATACCCCCACCACCTGCAGTGCCAAATTCCGGCCACCACCGCCGGAATCTGGCCGGAAAATCGCGTTACAACACAGACCGGTCGGATCTATGTCGTAACGCGTCGTTATGGCCTTTTCCGGCCAGATCCACCACGGATCTGACTAGAAAAGGCCAGATCCACGACCTAGCCAGATCCACTGTAGATCTGACTGGAAAAGGCCAGATCGGTGAATTACCGTCCAACTCCAGTCAGTAATTCACCGTTGTGGCAAATTCCGACTACCACCGACGGTGGTTGCCGGAATCTGACAAGTATGGGTCACAGGGGTGTTTTTGTTAATTTTTAAACTTTTTTCAAAGGGTATTTAATGAAATTAATAACCTTTTGGGGTCTAAAAGTAATTAAAAAAATAGGGTAATATTTCTGAAACATGGCACATTATTTGGAGAATAGGATTGGGAATATGGATAATAATAATAATAAGCCAAACATGCCCAATATTTTCAATTGTTATATGTTAGGATCCCACAATGAAAAGGAAAATGGTGGACATGTGGGTTATAAAGGCTTGGGCACTCTCCCTTGGCAAGCCAATTTTCCAAGAAGAGTTATACCCAAGCCCATGAAAGACCCATGGCTCAGCCCAAATTGTTGAGTTATTGGAGTGGGTTCCTTTCAATTGGCATCAGAGCATGATCCTGTGGACGCGTGGCAGGCTGACCTTGGGCCCGGACTGTTACCCCAAGGAAAGGGGATCCGCGTAGTCACCCAAGGGATAAAGAGGCCGACAAGGGTAAAGAGGCCAACTTGGACGTTAGTTGCGGAAGCGTGGTGGAATGTTAAGATCCCAAATTGAAAGGGAAAAGAATAGGCATGTGGGTTATAAAGGCTTATTATAAAGGCTTAGTCACCCTCCCTTGACAAGCCGGTTTTCCAAGAAGAGTTCTACCCAAACCCATGAAAGACCCATGGCCCAGCTCAAATTGTTGAGTTATTCGAGTGAGTTTCTATCAATTGGTATCAAAGCATGATCTTGTGGACGCGTGGCAGGCTGACCTTGGGTCCGAGCTATTACCCCAAGGAAAGGGGATCCGCGAAGTCACCCAAGGAGTAAAGAGGCCAACGTGGAGCCCACGCAGCAGGGCCTAGTGGGCCCCCCAAGGGGTCAAGAAGGAGAGTTGCTGACAGACTTCTAGGCGAAGTAAGACCCAAAGAGAGGGCAGTAAAGGCCGATGAGGGAGGGGTAGCCGAAGAGGGCGGGCACTCTCTAGAAAGAAGACCAAAGAGGACGTTGGGTCTCAAAGCATGGGAGAATGTTAGGATCCTACATTGAAAAGGAAAAGGGTGGGCATGTGGGTTATAAAGGCTTGAGCACCCTCCCTTAGCAAGCCGGTTTTCCAAGGAGAGTTCTATCCAAGCCCATGAAAGACCCATGGCCCGGCCCAAATTGTTGAGTTATTAGAGTGGGTTCCTATCATTATAACAGTTCAACATTGATTTTTATTCAACCTGGTGCAGAGCAGGGACACAAATTCTAATTAACTAACACATAGGGTGCGTTTGGTTTATTATTTTGGATAGGATTTTGGGAATAATATTGGGCAGTTGAGTAGGAGAGTATTACGAGGTAAAATTTAAAAATTTATAAAAAAACCCCTAAGTTTGCTAATTTAATTAAGCACCCCAACATATAAAATAACAAAAATACCACCACCACCCACAGTGCCATATTCTAGCCAACATCGCCGAAATCTGGTCGAAAAATTGCTTTACAACACAGATTGATCGGATCTGTGTCGTAACGCCTCGCTATGGCCTTTTCCGGCCGACGGCCAAAAAAGGCCAAAGAAATGGCCATCGTTTTCGATCAACGATGGCCAAGATTTGGCCGTCACTGACAGCCAAATCAGTGAACTACCGGCCATTTCTGGTCTCCTGATTTTAGAAGCAAAAAAGATGGTTTTCCCCGCAAACTTTTCATATAAATAAGTTCTCCCAATTTTTATTTTCACATATATACGTATATATATTTTGCAAAAACATGCAAATAACATAAAAGAAGAGAAGATTTGAAGAAAGGGATTCGAAACATGGTAACTTACTTCAGAGGGTTGGCTAACAGTCTTTGACCAATTGTCACAAAACTGGTCTCCTGATTTGACATGAACCAAGCAAGTGAAGAAACACTGCATCAAATAATAAAAAGAATTATTAAATAATTTATATAAGACTGCAAATTAAAATCCAGGGTCATTAAAGTGCTTTTTACCTTCCAGTAAATATATGCTCTCTAAGTCCAAGAATAGTCGGATACCTCACACCATCATGCTTTTTGAGGAATTCTTGCAGCAAATTCCTCATTTTTAAGGCTTCTTCCATGTA